>NC_139513.1:204020297-204087797 GCF_947247035.1 Vipera ursinii
GGAGCGTGAAAGGAGAAATACAGCTGGGGTCACTTGAACTATCCAGAGTAGTCAGCCGAGCTCACGGACTCTCATTCGCTAGAGGCATTAAAAGCAGTTTAACTTACAAGAGTTAATATACAAATGTATGAGCCTCTTGACTGTCTGAATGCTGTGCCATGTTAAACTAACTTTGTACTCTTTGGATACTCCTTTTACTTACTTTACTCTGTTTAGTAAAAAAGAGAGGTTGCTATGACTTGCCTTGGAGATTGATGTAAAGTGCCAGTCGGAAGTGTCTGACAAGGCTAAACTAGTCAAGGCAGCAGTTGCAATAACACAACTGTGGTGCATGTCAAAAAAGCATGCCTGACTTCCCAACATTGAAGCCTACATCTGGATTTTTTTTTTGACTCTCCCTGCAAATGAATGTCATTCTGCCTTTAATGAACGTTGGTATTATACCTGAAAAATATTTTCAGTAGATTTGTATTCTTGAAAGAAAAAAGAAGAAGAGGGGAGCCTAGATTATATATATTTATATATAATATAAATAAATAATCCAGTATCAAAACAGGCACAGAGAACAGATTGTTTAGCTAGTTTTCTCTTTGGGTTGTAATCTTTCCTTCTATTTCTAAAATCAAAACTTAAAAAGAATTTCATTGTTTATGTGGCTCAAACTGTATTATTTATTTATTTATTTTATTCGATTTATGTACCGCCCTTTCCCGAAGGACTCAGGGCGGTTTACAGGGTAATTAAAACAAGGAATACAAAAGTTAAAAACAATTAAAAAAATTACATCAATCCCTGAAAAAATAAAAACCCAATTAAAATTAAAATTAAAATTCTCAGCCTGGGCCGGAGAGCTCGAAGAGCCAGGTCTTCAGGTCCCGGCGGAACGAACGAAGGTCGGGGGCAGTCCTAAGCTCCACGGGCAGCTGGTTCCAGAGGGCAGGCGCACCCACTGAGAAGGCCCTCCCCCTGGGTGTTATCCGCCGGCAATCTTTTACTGCCGGCACCCTGAGAAGACCCTCCCTGTGGGAGCGCACTGGACGAAGGGAACTTGATGCTGGCAGCAGGTGTTCCCTCAGATATCCCGGACCCAAGCCATTTAGGGCTTTATAGGTCATCACCAGCACCTTGAACCTCACCCAGAGGGCAACCGGGAGCCAATGCAGCTCGCAGAGTAGAGGTGTTACATGGGCGTATCGGGAAACCCCCATCACAACTCGCGCAGCCGCATTCTGCACCAGCTGAAGCCTCCGAGTGGTCCTCAAGGGCAGCCCCATGTAGAGAGCATTGCAGTAGTCTAAACGGGAGGTCATGAGCGCATGAGTGACTGTGCGTAGGGCATCTCGGTCCAGATAGGGTCGCAACTGGCACACCAGGCAAACCTGGGCAAAAGCCCCCCTGGTCACGGCTATTGTCTGTCTACAAACAAGATATTATTATTATTATGAGACCATCAACAGTTTGAAAGAAAAAGAGTTAAAGACAAATGTCTATAAAAGCGGGGGGGGGGAAACAAAGTGAAATAACAGATGAGTGATCCTTAAAGAGAGTAGTATTATGTTCAGTAGCTATGAAATTCTGACTGGATGGTCCAGTGATTTTTCCAGTGCAAATCTAAACTGCAGCACTCCATGCTACGTAACTGTGCAGCTGGCTCCACCTATATATTTTTTTCTACATTAAAAGATCAATATTCCATTTTGAGATTGTTTTTTTTTTACTCCTTCCACCAGGACATTATTTTCCAAATGTATACTACATTCCAAAAGCTGGAAAGTCTCCCTCAGTTCTGACCAGGAAATTATCTTCAGGCTTTAGCTTCTAACGATGTATGCCTCTCTTGCTATCCATTTTCTGACTGGACGCTGATAAAGTTGTTTTGCTGCAAGCTCTTACAAATTGTGCTTCCTTGCCATTCTCTGAAAATTGGTTGCATCCTAACTCCCACCCTCTTCAGCAGTGGGTGAAATTGGTGTTGCAGCAAATTCCACTCTCGGTGTTGTATCATTTGTTATTTCTTTGGGGAGCCTATGAGAGCAATAGAAACTCCAGAGGCAAGACACTCCACAGGGAGAGAGAGAATTAGCTGTCTAGTATTCTCTGAGCAAAGTTACTGGCCTGTTCTGAACCAGCCCTCTTCTAGCAAACCCCTATTCAAAAAGAAGAGACTGGAGAGCGTCCAAGGCTAAAAGGCTTCTGCCAAGATTTAATTACACAGTTAACAAAAACACTAGAGCTTGTCTTCTCAAGCGGAAAAGTTGCTTTCAGCAACCAGCCCCTCCCCAAACACTCCTTTTATAGAGAGCTCAGGGCGTGGTCTCCCTGTGCCTCCTCCCGAGGAGTCCCATAGCCTTTCTTTGTTTGTTCCTGCTCGACTGCCTCCTGCGTCGGGCGTCCTTGAACAGGGCCAGCTGTGGGTCATCATCCTCCGCACTCTCGGGCTCACGCAGCTGAGAAGAGGTCCCCGGCTGAGGACTCTGCAAAGCCTCCAAACCATCATCAGCCGGTTCGTCTCCCTCCTCCCCCTCATCTGAGTCCTCCGATACATCGGACCCGGCTGTCGGACCCACAGGCTGGCCCTGAGTCACAACATGGCCGATCAATGGCGAGATGGAGATCTAAAGTACATTATGAATGATTTGTAAATGAGACCTTGTAAATGAGACTGGTGAGTGGCAAGGCAAAGTTTGATAAACCAGCCCAAGTCTTCTCAAGACTATTAGCACATAACTGACATAATAAAAGATGGGCAGGCAACTTTCCTTAAGTAAAATGAGAAGAAGAACAAAAATAAATAAGTAAACGTAGGTCTATCTGAATGTGAAAGAGAGACAGACAGACAGTGATATACAGTAGGAATAAACGTGGGATTAATTCAATCTGAAATTTGTTCTAAAACAGGTGGAAAGAGCAGACTAAGAGGCAGGACATAAACAGTGAGAAAGAAGAAAGAATACTGTTCACCTTTCCAATATCCATCTAGATACTGATTTTCTCTGGAAAAGCAGACAGAAAAAATGGTGTGTGTGTGTGTGTGTGTGTGTGTGTGCGCGTGCGTGCTATAAAATGGAGGACACCTGAACTCTTGTAAATCATGTAGGGAATATCTTCGAGCATTTACTGATATAATGGCCATGACAGCAGATAAATGATGTATGGGCTTATTGGGAAAGGAAAGAGGTTATTGAGAATGAAAGGATGTCATCCAACCAAGTCATTAACTTAGAATTAGCTAAAGCAACTTTCATCATGCAGATGTATCTTTAATTGGGAGTTATGTTCCACTTTGGCAGAGAAATTAAGTCAGTCTTACAAGTGTGACTTTAATTGCAATATTTCGCAGCGTTTCGGAGCCCACTGACCACAAGACAGAGAGAGAGAGAGAGAGAGAGGGAGGGAGAGAGGGAGGGAGGGAGGGAGGGAGAGAGGGGAGAGAGAGAAAGAGAGAGAGGGAGGGGGGAGGGAGAGAGGGAGGGAGAGGGAGGGAGAGGGAGGGAGAGAGGGAGGGAGAGAGGGGAGAGAGGGAGGGGGGAGGGAGAGAGGGAGGGAGGGAGAGAGGGGAGAGAGAGAAAGAGAGAGAGGGAGGGGGGAGGGAGAGAGGGAGGGAGAGGGAGGGGGGAGGGAGGGAGAGGGAGGGAGAGAGGGAGGGAGAGAGGGGAGAGAGAGAGAGAGAGGGAGGGGGAGAGAGAGAGAGAGGGTGGGGGGAGGGAGAGAGGGAGGGAGAGGGAGGGAGAGAGGGAGGGAGAGGGAGGGGGGAGGGAGAGAGGAGAGAGAGAGAGAGAGAGAGGGAGGGAGGGAGAGAGGGAGGGAGAGAGGGGAGAGAAAGAGAGAGAGGGAGGGGGAGGGAGAGAGGGAGGGAGGGAGAGGGAGGGGGAGGGAGGGAGGGAGAGAGGGGAGAGAGAGAGAGAGAGGGAGAGAGGGAGAGAGGGAGGGAGAGAGGGGAGAGAGAGAAAGAGAGAGAGGGAGGGGGAGGGAGAGAGGGAGGGAGGGAGAGGGAGGGAGGGAGGGAGAGAGGGGAGAGAGAGAGAGAGGGAGGGGGGAGGGAGGGAGAGAGGGGAGAGAGAGAGAGAGAGAGAGAGAAAGAGAGGGAGAGATTGAAGAATTTCTTCTGTGTTGTTCCTTCTTTATCTCCTCCTCTGCTCTTTGGTGGTGAGATTCTAATTACAGGCTGTTTCCTTCCTGACTGTATTGTTGCAAGTATATTTGTTTCTTATCTCTCCTCTGAAACTACGTGGGTTTTCTTCAATAAAGTTTTCAAAAAAAAGATACAAAAACTAACAGAAACTAAGAAGGAGCAATACAGAAAGAGGGAAGAAAAGCAAAAGTACAGAAAGAAAGAACTGAAAAAAAAAGAAACTTATGATTTTCCTTGCAGCAAAAAGTACAATCACAAAATTATCTTACTCTTATAACCAGGGCTTTTTTTCCTCATAGAACGCTCAGAACGGAGTTCCGGCACCTTTTTTGGATGGAACCTTGTAGGGTAGGCAAGGCGGGTTGTATGACATGCGTGAGTTCCGGCACCTTTTTCTTTTACAAGAAAAGCACTGCTCTTATAAGTCAAGGTTTAGGTTTTCAAAGTATTCTGTGTTCCAATAGAAGAGAATTTGTGTAGCCCATATACGTAGGGTTGAACTGTGGAGTCCTTGGGGCCACGTTTGATTGTTTGCTTGCAGACATTTCGTTACCCAACCAGGTAACATCTTCAGTGCTGGTGAGTGTGAAGTTTGTTCCCTGCTGATATACAGTAGCTTGCCCTGCCAAGTTTGGCAGGGATGTGATTTTCTCCTTTGTATTTTCCTGATTACAGTATGGTTTCCTTCCTATTCTCTATGTATTTTATATAATACACCACCTTTCTGCTAAACTTAAAACAGGCTGCTTCACTCATCCTTGCTCAGGTTAAATTCTCACTTTCAAGAAACACTGAAATCATTTTCTACACCAAATTTCCCCAAAGTATGACTACCAAGATATTGCGGGATTTTAAACCCTTTTATCTGCAGCCAATATGGCTTTCCTTGTAAATTAAATTATTTAAAAGCTGTTTTGGCTCCATTAGCTGGGGACCATGGGCTTTAAACTCATCTGCAGAGCACCGAAACAGAGATAGAACTTATCGTCTTTTACGATATTTTGTCTCCCTATAATGAAAGTGAAATGTTTTTAGTGCACGTGGTTAGCCAGCTAAAAAGTCAGCCAATTGATTTTGGGAAGTCTTGCTTTTCCCATTCTTTGAAACTGTTTTTCAAACCTGACAACTTTTGAGATGCTAGCTGGGGGATTGGGGGAAATTGAAGTCCACACATCAAGTTTGATAAACATTGCTTTAAAAGATATTGTAAAAGAAGGGGGTCATCATTTCACCACTGCTGATCTGTCAATAAGTACAGTTCCTGCCTCCTCTTACTCCACAAGAAGGAAGTAGATAAATGGTAGCCTTCAAAAGACTGGAGGTTTTTAAGAAGAGATTGGACAACCATTTATCTGAAATGGTATAGGGTCTTCTGCTTGAGTAGGACTAGAAGACCGCCAGGGTCCCCTCCAACTCTGTCATTATGTTAGTATGGGGCCCTTGGTGGTCTCTGAGCTTGTTTTCTTGCAGACATCTCATTATCCAAACTAGGTAACAACCAACCTCAATAGTGTACCAATGACACCTCGTTTCAACCCTGAGCTACAAATATTCTCCTTTATTGGTATTCTGTTAGTGAATAGTAGAATGGAGTGAGTATCGCCAGGAGTAGCAGTGGCTGAACTGGTGAGACATTACAGGGTCAATGGTGGCTTGGAATCACCAAACAATAATTACAGTTTTGAATAGACAGTAACCACCATTACGGCTGTTTGTTCAGGAGAACCAGGCCAGTCAATGTTGGCAATTCTGATCATAACAGAGGTTGACTCTCTCTCAGGATAGTTTATTTTGCTACTAGTAAATGATGAGCAGAAAGGCAAGGCGGGCTTCCCCAAGAAATTTCAATTCTTCCAGTCTTTTTTTTTTTTTTTTTACAAAGATCAATTTGAATGACCCCTGGTAGTGTATGTAAGCTTGGAACATATTGAGTGGGATGGAGAAACATACTTGCCTTTTTGTAGAAGACAGATGCTTTTCATCAGTTTTACTGTGGTTAATTTGACAACATAGACATATTTAGGGTGGATTTTTGAATTTCGAAGGCCAATAAACAAGACTTCAGAGAATAACTCAGTAGAGAACTGAGGGCAGATGTGTTCAGCCTCACCCTACAGAAAATTTCCCTCAGTTTTGTCAAGCAAAGTCCCTTGAATTTGGCCATGGCAATAGATATATAAATAGCCTCATTATTATTTTTTTTCTTAAGAAGCACATCCAAGTTACAGATTAGGGAAGCTTTTGTCAACTGAAAAAAAAAGTCCCTCCTCTCATTCTGTTCCACAGATATCAGTGTGTTACGAAGGGCTAATCTGCACATCTGTAACCATTTTAAACATTTGCTAGCAATCGGTTTTGATCTTATCTGAGAGTGTGCAATTCATGGGTTAAACTTAACACAGAATATTTATTTTTGATTTGTTTCTTGACAGCTCATAATTACATTCCTGGTAGGTTGTGAAGGGAAGAAAAAAAAATAAACTAATTTGGATCGGCTCAGTTTCTGTGGAATTGTAACTGCTTGTACTGACTAGTTTAGATTTTTCCCAACCTCCTGACTTCACATGTGTTGAGCCTGTTACCCCCCCCCCAAAAAAAAAATCTCTAGCCACATCTGGCCAGGCCAGGTTAGGAAAGACAGGATATGAATGCCATTTCTAAGCACTTGGTAACTCAAGAGTTTTCAAATGTCTATGAGATTCTCAATCATCCAGGTCATGGTTGTCTCAAAGGCATTTTTTCAAAAGACGCTTGGACATCCTTTTCTTGAAAACGTTTCACTTCTCATTCAAGAAGCTGCGAGAAGTGAACTGAAGAAGCTTCTTGGAGGGGAAGAAAAAAAAACCCCAAGAAAGTCCAGTTGCCTTTTGAGAAAAACACCTTTGGGTCAGAATTTTCAAACAGAAATTCCATCAAAAGCAGTGAGTCATTTGCATCCACCTAAGTTATTGCTGGATGTTGTGGTCATCAAGTATAACCAGCCCACAGGCAGCATTAAACTAGGTAATCATTTCAGTCTGTATGATTCAGTGATGGACTACCCGGGTCTTAATACTTTTCAGATATATAGACATCAACTCAACAAATTCCCCAGCTAGAACACTTGAAGACCTTAGATCTTGAGAAGTCCACACATCTGAATGTTGCTAAGGTGGAGAAAATACTGGTGCATTCATTTGCAAACAATCTTCAGACCTAAGATGGCGGCGCCTGGAATGGCTGCGGCTGCATTGGCTCTTGAAGGCGAATAGTTTTTAAGGGCTAGTATAGGCCACATGATCAGGAAGATTTTAATGTGTTTGAACAACATGGTGGAACTAAGGTAACATACGACATACGACCAACAATCTTTGCTGGCATGGCGAGTTTCTAGTTGTTTTCGAACTGTTGGTGAGACCGTTAAAAGTCATTGGCACTGTTTGAATTTGTTCTACCAGCAGCAAGATCTGACTGCTGGCCCAGTGATGGATTCTACTGCAAATCAGGGCTGTTTCCAGAGGAGGCAGAGGAGGAGAGGACCTGGAGCTTATGGAGCGAAGGAACTGGATGAGGCTGTCGGCAGGCCCAGAGGAAGAGAGAGAGGCTTTTGGAGGAGTTGGTGGCGGTGGCAGCATGCTCCAGGGATGAAAAGAAGCAAGGCCTCTTAAAGGAAAAGGTGGAAGAGTCAGGATCAGAAAAAGGAAAGAAGGCGAGGTTGTCAGAATACAAGCTAACTTGAGGGCTAATCCACATGGAGCCCCATTTCCATCTGTCCTGTTTGCCATCGTTCACTCCCTAGAGACTAAAATGGACAATGTGAAATTTGAGCGGGCCACGAACAAGGAGTATATATTGGAGGTGGTGACCCTTTGAGAGCTGTATGCAACGAAATTTCATTTTGATGTATGCCAATTGGTGTACATTCAAAGTGACAATAAAGTTATCATCATCATCTTCTAATGAACATATAACAGAGTTGGAAAGGACATTGGAGGTCTTCTAGTCCAACGGTATAGAGGAGGCTCTACAGCATTTCAGACCAATGGCTGTCCAATGTCTTCTTAAAAACGTCCAGTGATGGAACACCTACATCTTCTGAAGACAATCTGTTCCACTGATTAATTGTTCTAACTTCAGGAAATTTCTTATTTCTAGGCTGGATTTCTCCTTAAGTTTCTATCCATTGCTTCATGTCCTGCCTTCAGGTACGCTGGAGAATTGGTTGACTCCCTCTTCTTTGTGGCTGTCCTTTAGATATCAGAGGACTGTTTGCTGGGAAATTCTGGGAGTTGAAGTCCACACATCTTAAACTTGCCAAGGTTGATAAACAATGAGCTAAAGAATACAAACAGAAAGTTCCAGATTGCTACCTGGCTCCTCCCACGTAGTAAATTTTGCGACAGGAGTGGACTTCTGCATAAGACTTTGGAAAACCTTTGTTGATTTAAGCAGACAATATTGGCTCTGATCACTTTCATAAGTTTAGAATGGAATGGAACAGGATTGAATAGGAATAGGGATAGTCTTCTTGTCTAACCCCCTGCTCAGGTAGGAAACCCTATATTAGATCTATAAATTAGATCAACTTCTAGCAGAGTCTACAGAAATGAAAAGTGGGACTAAAATATCTAATGACATGTCATCTAGCACTGATTAAAGCTCAGCTAATAGAGGTAATTATGATTCAAAGCCTAACTACTTTGCTTAAATAGTATTATCTCATTGGACTAAGTTTCTCAAGAGATGTTTTCATTTCCCACCCACCCCAAGTGGTGACCACAGTGTTGGAACATTGGAATAGAAATAAAAAAAACATAGACTTAAATCTTCACTCTGATGGGGACATTCATTGAAGCCAATTCTATTAGAGTAGAATTATTCTATCTAATAGAAGTAATATTATGAAGATAAAATGAAATGGGGGAAATATTGTTTTAGGTTCCCAGAGTGTACTATGGGATACACACATAATATGCGAACAATGTATTATACAAATGTACATGTACAAAGTGTTTATTTGATGTAGCCCATCCTTCTACAACCTGGGGCTCTTCTGATAAAAACATGATAAAAACCAAGTTGCAGAAAGTTTTATTAGACCTTGGATGAAAATCTAAGATAGAAAAAGACAAATCTGGTTCTTTTTCTTTAGACTTACTCATGGTTGTATCTCCGTTGCCTTATACATCAAAGATGAGTGAAAAACAAATTATCACGATCTGTATGAATTTCCAGGCACCCTCTAGGTATGCTCCATTTTAAGTATTGCCAAACATTTCTTTGAAACACCAACGTTTAATCATTTGACAAGATTATTTGAGTTTAACTAGATTGTTTCCAGGTGTATTTAGCATTAATTAAATCACTTTTTGAAATGTGCTGTAAACTTTCTTGCACATTTTTGATCAAATGAGGTCTGTTAAGTGCATTTATTTTCTATCTCTAGTAGAGGTCTTTTCAGGGTTGCAAAAATAAAATTCTTTATGTAAACCTTATAGTCCTTCTATTTAAAAATGTGCATAACCTCAACTGTTTGGCTTTTGAAAGCTCCACAAATGGAGCATGATAATGATGTATATAACCTTATCACTAGTTAAAGATTCCTTGGAAGAGAATTGAAATGATATTGCTTATGTATTTCAACTAGGCTTGTACACATTTTTATTGTATGTATGTTCCCAGAATGCTCATATTATTGGGCACTAATAAGAAACGTAAGTGGTTGATGTAGATTTACACTGTTTCAATTGCAAGCAACTGAGAGTCTGTTATAAATATTACACTGAAACCTCTGGGTAATTGTAGATATCATACGTTCAGAGAATTATTTAAAAAATACATAAGGAAAATAGAGATAGTCCTTAATTTTTCAACCATTCATTTAGCAACTGACTGCCAGTCCTCACACTTATGACCACTGAAACGCCCCCAGTCATGTGATCAAAATTCAGGTGTTTGGCAACTGGCACGTATTTACAATGACTGCAATGTCCTGGGATCATAGCCTTGCCATTTGCAACCTTCCCAGTTATCTTCCAACTATCAAGGTCAATAGGGGAAGCTGGCTTAACGACTGCATTGTTCACTTAAGAACTGCAGTGACTCACTTAACAATCGCTTGCTTAGCCATGGAAATTCTGGTCCCAACTGTGGTCGTAAGTCAAGAACTACCTGTAAATGAAATTCTGAAGTTTAAAATCCTAATTCCTAGTCTTTGGGTTTCAGGGCTAGCATTATTAGCTCAATCATCTGTCATGTGATACATATAAAGGTAAAGGTTCCCCCGCACATGCGTGCTAGTCGTTTCCGACTCTAGGGGCCGGTGCTCATCTCCGTTTCAAAGCCGAAGAGCCAGCGCTTGTCCGAGGACGTCTGTGGTCATGTGGCTGGCATGACTAGACGCCAAAGGCGCACAGAGCGCTGTTACCTTCCCACCGTAGTGGTCCCTATTTTTCTACTTGCATTTTTACGTGCTTTCGAACTGCTAGGTTGGCAGAAGCTGGGACGAGTAACAGGCGCTCACTCTGTTACGCGGCACTCGGGATTCGACCCGCCAAACTGCCGACCTTCTGATCGACAAGCTCAGCGTCCTAACCCACTGAGCCACCGCATCCCTGTGATACATATAGACTGCCAATATATTATACCGTGGCAGAGTTTCTAATAAGGTCTACAACAGCCATCCCAACTTGTTGCTCTCCAATACATTGGACCAACCCCCAGCCAGAAGGGCTGAATATTGCAGGAATTTAAATCCCACTTATCTGTAGAGCCTATGGAAGGCTGATATTTATATCAGTCACAATGATTATACCCGGCACTTCACTTTAGTATAATGGTGTGGGTGGCACTAACATGACACCGGGCCACATGATTTAGATCACATTAATGGAGAGAAGATGTAGGTGTCAGCTGAAATAAGGACACCTTATAAACAGGGTCACAGAGCTTTCACTGTAGGTAGAAATAATGTCATCAGTTAGTAATAGCTGTAGACTAATTAATAGGCCCTCTTCTAAACAACTGTAATATATTCTCAGACAAGGGTATACCAATATATCTGTGTACCTATTACATTCTGCTAAAGGCATAGTCATTTATCTTGCAATAGCATTCCTCTTTTGTTATTGGCGATTCCCATTCCACCTGGACTTTGCATACCCAGATGGACTATAATTAACTTGAATGTGTGCCTGGATCAGACCCGCTGCCCATTTTGCATTCTGCAATTAACCCTTGCCATGTTGACCCCCCCCCCACCTGAGAGAAATTTGATCTTGTCTCAGCATTTGCCTCCAATGCTGATTTTCCAAAAGCTGCTCACAGCTTGACAAACCATGATGCATCCATCCCGGCAAATAATCCAGATCCAAATAATTACACAGCAAAACACTGCCAAGTTAAACAACACACAACAGCTTTCGGGAGATGCCAAAGTGGTGCTTTTTGTTTCATTTGCAGGGCATGTCTGCCTTGGCCCTTGCCATTTTATTAATGCTGATATAATTCTCTGGATTTAGTTGCTGACACTCCCCCCACCCCACCCCACCCCGCTTGGCAAGGAGTAAACATTTGCTGTGATTGGAACCGAGCATGAATTCCAATCTAGCTAATCCCACAGTGTGATTTGGAAACATTGCCCCAAAATGCATTCCTCTGCTAACATTAGCAGCCAAACAAGAACTGGCCTTCAGTAGTTCGAGCAGTTTTGGAAAAGTAGCTTCAGCATGCAAATCTAAACCTGTGCCTTCCTTATATACAACAGTAACTATGAGCGTCTGAGTAATGTACTGGTGTAGGCTTTCACATATATGTTGGGCAGTGTTGAGCGTCAGGGTTTAGTGACTACACAACTGTGGCTGGCATCTTCAGAGGCAAAGCGTTTTGCTAGGCATAGACAACAGGCAACCAACTGAGCAGGGACTGACTGGGTGCCTGTCTTTATCACCAGGTGACCGGACTTCTGATTGGTCTTTAGCCAAGTTCATTTCCAATTGGTGTCAGCTCAGAAAGGCCTGGTCTCTGATTGGTTCTTTGTTGGCAACAGGATCCGAGAGGTTTTGTGCTGATTTTCCCCAAAACTTTTTCTGAGAATAGAAGCTTACTGGTAGTAGTTTAAAATCTGTAGTGCAAAGAGATCTGCTACTTCTCAGGGCTTTACTCTACTTCAGGGGTGTCAAACTCAATTTCATTGAGGACCACATCAGCATTGCGGTTGCCCTCAGGGGGCCAGGTGGGCATGGACAGGGTGGGCGTGGCCTGCTGGGTGGGCGTGGCTAGAGTGCGTATGGCCTACTGTGTGGGCGTGGCCAGCTCTACATCGTTCGCATCAAGGGTGCCTATGAAGGCCTGGGCAGGAGTGGGACAGATCTGAGGGTCTCTGGCAGAAGAAGGGTCTCTGGGCCAAGGCAGTGGGGCCCGTTCCCTCACTGTTTCCAGGATGGCTTCGCGGTCCGCATGAAACTACTTTGCGGGCTGGATCCGGCCCCCGGGCCTTGTGTTTGACATGTCTGCTCTACTTCCATCGTTCAGAAGTAGTTCTGTCTTTAGTCCTGTCAATGCTAAGAATAACCCATGTAGATCAAAAGGGGATGCAGATGGCATTAAGGAACAAGCATGTAGTCTGACTCTTTCGGTGCCAAAAATCGAAACAGGGACCATCCAAACTCCTACGGATTGTGTGGTCCTGCTTGTTCCCCTGATTAAATCAGGGAGAGCCATCCCCCTTTCGGGATCTTCAGCTTGAGAGCCAAAAGAATCAACAGCCCTCCCGACATTTGTGAAAGCTTGAAAGAGCAACTGCAACCTTCCCAATTTTGTAAGATCCTCTGGTCCTCGACTTACCACCGTAATTGAGCCTAAATTTTCCGTTGTCAAGCAAGACCTTTGATAAATAAGGTTCGCCCCATTTCGCCACCTTTCTTCTCAGAGCTGTTAAGGGAATCCCTGCAGTTGCTAAATTAGTAACAAAAGTCATTTTAAGTGAATCTGGCTTCCCCATTGAACCTGCTTGCCGGAAGGGCCCAAGAGGTGATCACACGACCATGGGAGATTGCACCCGTCATAAATATGAACCAGCTGCCCAGCGTCTGAATTTTGATCACGCGATCTTGGGGATGCTACAACTGTTGTCAAGTGTGACAAACGGTCATAAGTCACTTTTTCCCCCAGGGCCGTTATAAGTTTGAAAAGTCACTAAGCCAACTGTTGGAAATCGAGGACAACCGGCAATGGAAGATTCTGAAAAAGGGGCCACGAACGGGATCGTTGCCCCAAGCTTCCTTCGGGATTCGCAAAAGCTGAAATAGCTGGCAGGGCACCTTCTTCTGGTTTTCACAAATGTCCAATGTTTGCAGAAGAGCCCCAAGGCGCCGAGACCACATCCCTCTTTGGGGCAAAGGGGCTCTGACGATTGATATAGATCAGCTTTGAGAAGGGCAGTTATTTATTTGCACAGCTTATAGGCTGCTCTGACCCACCAACTCGTGAGTGACACAGGACTCAAATCCGGAATTGGATTAGGAACAAATATATAAACATTTTTTTAAAAAACAAAAACATGAAATAACATAAAACGTGGGAATTAACATTCCAGCCTCAAATATAACTAATTTATCGCTCAAAGGGATGGTTGTAGCAGTCCTGGAGCCATTTGAATACTTGCAATGTCATGTGGGAATGATGTTGGGAAACAGAAGGGCCCCAGACTGGACAAGGATCAGACAAATGTCAACCGAGTCTGCAGAAGAAATGGGAACGTGACAAACCTCAGAGGCCCCCCCCCGGTTTTTGGATTGCAAATTTTTTTTGGGGGGAGATATACTTTCAGACTTGCAAGATTCTGTTAATGTAACCTTTCAATAAAGTTAGACACAGTACAGAGAAGCTTGTTGAGATTTTTCAGAGTAGCAGCCTTGGCATTTTTCTTTCCTTATCCATGCAGCTCCCAACTTCCTTTTGGTTTATTTCCTTTCAGATGATTTATTTTGAGGGACTGTTAAGAACTGGAGAAAAACGACAGGCAAATAAATCCTTTTCCTTTTTTAAAAAAAAATAGAAGCAGGCTGCTAAAACTGATGCACCAAGGGAAGTTTTAAATCTATAGGGATCCTGAATACAAACTCCCAGTTTCCTTCTAAGCAAACATGTAACCGATGCTGGTCTTAAAAGTATTATTTGGAATTCATGGAGAAAAGGCGGCTGGGAAAAACGACAACTTCCTTTGGCTTAGTCAGTGGTTTGTGAGTTGGGAACTAGGAATCGGTGTTGACTATGCAATAAGTTGCCTATGGAACAGAAAAGGAAGAAATCTAAGAATTGTGAGAATTATATCCTTATATTTTTAAAAACATGGACTGCTGCTTTCCTTGATAAGAAACATATGGATGTACTACGCATGCATGGCAAAGATACATACATAGCTTAGATTAAATCAAATCTGGATCAAGATGAGTTTGATTTGTGTAGTATTTCTGCAACAGTGTATATTGCCTTCTGCAACAGTCTCTGCATGTATGTACACTTCACATATGTATTTAAGTGAGCCATTCTTCAACATTTCTTCCTTTCAATTTTATGTCTTCCCCTTGATAACTGAAAAACACTAAGAAGTCTTCCGCAAATAGTTCCTTGCACCCTGTATTTCTTCCACAAAATAAGCATGTTGTTTATTAAATACATTTCTTAAATACACTTGAATTAATTACATTTAATTAATTTAAATTTTAAATACATTTCTTAAAAAGGGGGAGAAGGCTGAGTTCGGGAACAGTATGGTAAGTTATTAGTTGAAACTATTAACTTTTTTCTTAACAGATTGTGCATTTATTTTATATTTAAACCATACAAAAGTAAAATAATTACATGATAGAGCAATAAAATGGTATAATATATTAACATGGGAAAATATGTAAAAAAAATACACATATAAAAGTAACATGGGCCCTTCCGTTAAAAAATAAGTATTATTTAAACAAGGGTCTAAAACTGGGGCAAAAAATAATTTAGACTGGGTGCCAGCAATGTCTCTTTAGTGCAGATATTCCACAGGTAAAAAAAGATCTTTTCTTGAAATCAATTGCCCAGCTTCATTTGTTTCGGCAAACAAAAGGCAATCTCTAAAGATGGCTAGAGTCACCAGGCAGGTACACAAGAGATGATAAGGCAGATATTACAAATAACTGAGACAATTTGGATAATTCTTAACAATCCCACAATACAGCAACTAAAGGCTAATAAACAGAAAATGAATGCTCAGATTAGCCATCATCAATCAAACTTTGTTCAGATCAGAGTCTAAACCTGAGTCATTATCTCGGCCTACTGTGCATAGCCCTTTCACCAGTTTCTAAAACTAAAACTATAGTATCAGTAATCGTTGTAGAAGTATTCAGTGCAATTGCACAGGGGATTGTCTTGGACTGCTAATCGAGGCATTTTTTTTAGCCACACTTCAATTCATTTTAAATAATTTGTATGGCCACCATCTCACAATAGTGGCTTTGGAAGGCAGGCAAAGTTAAAACAGCATCAAAAATAATTCAAACCACGTCTGAGGTTGCAAATAACAAATTTCAATGTAAAGTAAAACCATATTAGCTGGCAGAGTCATTTAACCTCCTGGCCCAAACACCTGGAGGAACAGCCAAGTTTTTTTAATGCCTTACAAAAGGCTAACGGGGTCAGGGCCATCCACATCGCTGAAAGGATACTGTAGGGCAGTTGCTGCAACGAGAACGCATGACTGCTGGGTCCAGCACAATGACATTGTTTAACGTCCTCTGCGCTAGATCTAATAGAGCAAGCAGAATTGATGGGAGACAAGTATGGACATCATGTCATTTCTATTAGACTACATATAGAATCTAGTCCTTTCCTCAATTCCATGGCTCATAAAAGTTCTATCCTGCTTCCCACTTCATTTTCTACCTACAGGAAATTACCATGTTCAGCCATTCCACTCTTTTGAACGTGGTTAAACCAATACGTTACTGATACTCAGTTCTACTGTTGTTTTGTTATTCAAGCAATCTATATCATTGTCATGGAAGCAATCTATATCATTCTATGTTGCTTTTCGGTTTTGGACTGGAAAAGGATAGATAGGCTAAGATTTAAGATGAGAGGTGAGATTTCAAGAATTGGGACCAGGTGAAGAGGTACTGTCCTAAAAAACTGCAGTCTTTGTTTGTGACACACTTGATGTATGCAGCCTTTAACCATTAACACCCTACAAATTATGATGTATGTACTGCCAGGAACATGGCATAGCGGACCATTAGGTTTTACCACTTGCTCCTCATCGAGTTATTTTTGGGAGCCGTTGTATCCCATAGTTATTCAAGCAACTTCATTATGAAGGTACAGTAGACAGGTATGAAACCGTGCATTTTTGAGACTACCTCCAAAGACCTCTCTTTGTGAGAGATCAATCTCAGATGAATTGACAACCATAACCAGCAGAGTCTACCAAGGCTTCAGCAGCTTCTCTACCGCTCGGCTTTAAAATAACCAAATTCCATCTATGCATCTATTTCATATTCTATATGCTGCAATGAATTATGTAATTGACATCCTTTCACACAGAAATTACACCATCCCCTTTTCACACACACATACCATTCCCACCCACCCACTATACACTTTGCTACACACCACCCATCTCTCTCTCTCTCTCTGTATAGAATATGCATGTGTTTAAAAACAGTTAAAACCAATTCATGTATCTGACAAACTAGTCAATCTACAAAATAAAAGCTACATTTCTCTTTTGAGTCCATAGAATAAAGATCTCAAAGGATTGCGAGGAAGATTTTAGATTTTATCAGTGTGTAGTCATCTTGAATAATCTGGCTGTCTAAGGGGGGTAACACTGGATATATTCACATTCCTTGGTCATGTGTACATGTAATAATAATAATAACCAGGGCTTTTTTTCTCATAGAACGCTCAGAACGGAGTTCCGGCACCTTTTTTGGATGGAACCTTGTAGGGTAGGCAAGGCGGGTTGTATGACATGTGTGAGTTCCGGCACCTTTTTCTTTTACAAAAAAAGCATTGATGATGATGATGATGATAATAATAATAATAATAATAATAATAATAATAATAATAATAATAATAATGATGATGATGATGATGATGATGATGATGATGATGTTGGAAGGGACCTTGGAGGTCATCTAGTCCAACCTCCTTCTCAGGCAGGAAACCCTATACCATTTCAGACAAATGGCTGTCCAGTCTCTTCTTAAAAACTTCCACTGTTGGAGCATTCACAACTTCTGGAGGCAGGTTGTTCCACTGGTTAATTGTTCTGTCAGGAAGTTTCTCCTTAGTTCTAGGTTGCTTCTCTCCTTGACTAGTTTCCATCCATTGCTTCTTGTCCTGCTTTCAGGTGCTTTGGAGAATAGCTTGAGTCCCTCTTCTTTGTGCTTGATTTTGTTGCTTGATTTCTCCGATTGAGCTCCTCCTCCTGCCATGTAACACATGAATAAGTAATTCTGATTTGTTCCCTCCTAAACAGCCAGCAAAACTTTGGCAGGTTTTGGATGTTCAATTCCTAGAAGGATTTCTGGCTTATTGCAATGGGTGAACATAATCGCTGTTAGTTGATGTTCTTAGTCACAGGAGGAACCATTTTTCTGCGTTTTACATTTTTTACTTTGAAGGCGGCCAACAGTAGAATTAAATTATCTTCCATTTGTACAAGCCATATGAACCTTGCACTCCGCATGCACTAAAATATTCCTGTCTGAGGAGCCTGTGACATATGCATTAGATTAAAGTAGCTGCTGTTTTCTGGAGTAGTTAGGCTGGCATCTGAAGTTGGAGATGCTGGATGGAGCGTGACTGATTGGCCATGAATCAGCCTTATGGTAGAAACCAAGGGTGATCTGGCCAACACCAGCAAGCATTAAATTTGGAAAGCAAGCCCTTTGGTATGAATATTAAATCTGTGTTCTACTGACCCACTGACTCGTTGCAATGTTACTGACTTCAAAGGAAAATGAAGCCCTAGTATATGTTGGAATTTGGACGCATTTCTTTGCCTTCTCATCTCACACTGTTCAATCACATTAACAAATCTGGATAACAAGCCCCTTATTGTACTTTTGGCATGTACACAAAATTACACTTGTTTGCTGCAATGCTAATTAATACAGAACAATTGCCACCCTAGAAGCCTCATTAGCATGAACTGGAATTCCCTCTTGGCTCCTACAAGTGCATTAAAAGGGTAGAAAATTCTTAACAGGCAGTTTGATTATATTAGATTTCCAGAAAACATTGAACAAGCATGCAACTGACACGTCCAAGACTTTGTAGCTAAGGGCCTAACCCTAACCTCACCAATTCATATTTTGTGTTTATATTGAGAACATAAAAGTGTGTTTTATGTTTGAATATTAGTTCTGTGATCCAGCCCAAAGATAAGATCAAACTTGGGCAAATGGGGGCAATTCAGGATAGAAACTACTTAGGCCAACGCAAGAACGAATAACTCCAAACCGCTCATCCCGATTCAAAAACCTCCATGAAATTTTAACCCTTATTTATAAATTTAGACAGTGCTAAGGAAATTGTGAGCACCAGTTTGATGTGGTATACGTTATCAGGAAACTGGGAGACTGAGAGTTTTAGACTTGCCTTAGGTACGAAAGCCAGCTGGATATCTCTGGGCCAGGCATTCTCTCTCAGCCTTAGGGAAAAGGCAGTAGCAAACAACTTCCAAAATCTTGCCAAGAAAACTGCAGGGACTTACCCAGGCAAACACCAGAAGTCAGCACTGACTAGAACTGAACACACACCCCCAGCCAATTTTGTCCAAAAAGCTTTAGGAGGATGTTTGCACAGAATATTTTGGTGTTTTATACCAAATGGAGGTAACTGGATGCTGATTTAGCCACCGACAGGTCTGCCCTTAGGTCATATATTATTGGTGACTCCAATAATGGATTTTGAATGTGTAAACAGGATTAGGAATTCAACAGAAACATCCAGGTAACTGTGGGCATTGACAAAGCAAGGTGAATATCTGTAAGACTGCATTCACAAAGGCTCACTTGAGGGCTATGGAAATGGTACAGAAGTGGTTTAAGCGCCAGCTTAGTCAAAAGAAAGCAAAATGAGGCACCTAGATATATGGTACAAACCATCTAATCACTTTCCCAATTAAAGAAAAAAATACCGGTACATCTGCATATATCTTTGAAGAAAGGTTTATTTATTTTTAATAATACAGGAGGAACGCTTCCAACAACAATGGAGGGCACAGAATTGGGGATTTCTGGAGTTTCTGGAGCACTGAATCCAGCCAAAAAAGAGAGCAGCTTTAAGTCTTTGAACAGTACAAATTCATAGTCCAGTGCTGAATATGTATTTAATTATTCCTGTATCAATGAGATGTCAGCCTTCCACTTTAACACAGATGGCAAGTGCCTGCATGAAAGGCCAAAGCAAAGATGGCAAGACACAATAAATGCAGATATGAAAATTGCCCAGTTGGACACAGTGTTGCATTTGATTGTGAAAGTTGGCATTTGTCAATTCAAAAAACAGACCCTGCACACGCGGGAATAATGTTAGGAAGATGATGATGATGTATCAGTGAGACCTCATAAAGTGTTGAATATTGGTACAAAGCTTCAAGTATTAGCATGAGACACTGTAAGTCAAGCTGACTTACTGTTCTGAATTAATCTCCAAATTAGATACCTGCATGAATTGGAGGTATCAGACTGAATCTCTTGGAGATCTCAATGTACCTATCAATGTTTATCTAACAGAACCAATACTGAATTAACGTTAATGGGAAAAATTGGACTGCAAATCCTAATTGGATCTTGGCTAATGTATCCCTAGCAAATATGCATCACAAATCATCACTGTTGTCCTGACTTAACACAAATCTAATTCAAGTACACAAAATTTGAGATTCCAGGACCACAAGGAGTCCATGAAAACTTCAGATATGCACCCCAAAAACCCCCACAAGTAGTCTTTGAATTTTAGTTTTTCATAGAAGGAAAGCCAGGATTTTCTAAATAGTACTAAAATTATTAAGTATACTTAAAGCAATGAAATCAGATATGATGCAGCCTTTCTTGAGGCCCTATGTTCTGCTTTTTAGTGAGAACTTAGTATTGCATTAAAAAACAACCAAGCATGGTTCTAAGTCCAGAAAAAGTATTGCATGTTTTGCTTTTTAGAGCAGAAGATGAGTAATGCAGAAGCAAGCAAGCAAGCGGCAAATGGCAAAAATTATTCACAGAATGACTTCTCATACTTATATATACCTATATATAAAATTGTACACAACACTTTCAATGTATTTGGCTTGTTATGTTTCTTTATTCCGTTTCATTAAGTTTCACTAAATAAAGGCAAGCGGTAGAACTGAAATCAAGGATGACATCGACCTTCCAAGGTATTCTACCATGATTAAAGAAACAGTACAGCAGTTGGGAATTGAGCCATATAGGCAAAAGCAATATGTATCTGATTTTCAGTGTTCACTGTTAACAGAAAGGACACAACCAGGATTGGTTCCACTGTATTTTCATTCAATCCACAGGGAAAAAAAAGTAGCAAGATTTTGCAATTTAGAATGCTTCAGATTTTTTTTGTCATCCTAAAATCCATTGTGTATACAAATGCATGAACAAAAATGCATAATCCAAACTCTACAAAAGCCACAGCTGAGTAAAATGTTAAATTAAAAATAAATCAAGAGGGTAATGTGCAACAGGTGCTAGGCAACATGGAAATCTAAAAAGTGAAATCCAGTTTAAATTAGAGCCTGTTAACAGAAACATACACAGATTTTAAAAAGCTATATATGACACCAAAAATACATGAATCAACTTGTAGTGAATTCTCTGATGTGGGCAATTTTTAAGCAGGTTTCCTCCTGCTGCATATGAGAATACAAGCATGCACCATTAAAGTATACAACTAACAGACAAAATTTGTTATCCAGATTATTGGCTCCAACTATATGCATTTCTTTAAAACACTCCAAAATAAGGTAACAACCCTATTATTGTCAGCCCTGTAAATGTTTACCAAAATCTTCTTTTTCATCCTTTGCTCTACTTTCACATTACCTTGTACAATGACTACATCACTGACATTTCTAACCAGGAGGAGGGGAAAAAAATCAAGTGTTCATTACAGTAATTATCCCTCAAGTACAGGAGGAAACATGATTATGCAATTTATAAAAATGCAAAGAGTGAAGCTGCTCTGATTATGACTGATTAATTTTGCTAACAAGCTCTGGCATTAATCAGAATAGGCTGACTCTTAGATAATAAGAACAGAGACAGATACCTAATCTGCAGAACACCTACAAGCAATCAGTTGGTTTTATCACAAATATGAGTATTATTTCCCTGTGTTGAAACATTTTACACATGCTTATAAATGTAAAAAAGCTTCCCTGCCTTCTTTGAAAAAAATGTATTTATGCTCTATTAAAAAAATGACCATGAAAACAAAATTGTAACAGAGTAATATTGAAGAGTATTTTTTTCTTCAGAGCAGATGTTAGATTTGGACATGAAGCTAAACATCAATTTAGGGTGGTCTCTAATCACAGGACAAAGTATGGAACTGAAAAAGAAATTCCTTATTTAGTACTGTCCTGATTCTGCTTGGACTGAGGATGTCATAGATAATTGTTGGCTATTGACTTGAATCTGATATGCAGTGCAATGGGATATCAATATTAACCCTTATGTAGCTGAAGCAATTACACTACTCTCGTCCTATCTCTCAGCATCAATTTGGGCACAAAACCTTTTTCTCCATGTAACTCTTGCTAGCAAAAGAGGATGCATCTCACTGCTTTTTTTCTGCTTTATTAAAGTTCAAATACAGCATCAGAGTAGGCCCATCATACATTTTCAAACCAATTTCAAATCTATTCAGAATTTAATATACAACTGAATATAAACTCAACAATTCAAGGTTACAATCCAATGTATTTGTTGTTACCTTATAATAATTTTACTGAATTTAATACTGACTATATAGCATTAGGCTGGAGGTGGGGGGGGCTGGTATTAGGAGTTCTAAGATTTACTTAATAAAATGATTTGGGATCCTCACAACCAGCTCAAGTGTTTTAAATATACAAAATGATAATATTCAGATTCTCCAAATCACGGGCATCAAACTCGCCATGTCAAGTGACGTGTTGCAACATAGCGTGACTCTTTTTGCGTTGCCAGCAATGGGGTGGGCGCAGCTTCGGTATGATGAAACCTCCCCGTGGGCCGGCAGTTTTGACACCCCTGCTCCAAATAGTTGAGATAACAACCTGTTTTTAGTCTCTGAGAATACCTTCTAATTGAGAGCATAGAACTGTACCCTGACTGCCATCTAATCTGAGATTTGGAAGAATCCACCCAGTCTTAAAAAAGCTATAGGGTATCAATATGCAATTGATATTCTAATTTTGCCCTCTTTCGATCTAAGGGTCTTTAGGAGCTGGAAGCTGTAAAGGAACTAGAGAGATCAAGGAAAGAAAACTATTAAAACTTTCCCCAAATTAAGAAGATAAGAACTCAGCTAAGTGGTATTACCAGAGTAAAGTTTTGGGTAGAATTGGGGGGTACAGTATTTTATCCCTAAAATCTGGGACAGTATTTTCTGTTCTATATAATAGGCCGTTCAGGTATACCAATAACATTCAGACCATAGTTATTGATTTTTCTCTCTCGTATCTCTACAGTTATTGTGATAGATTATTCAGTCTCTTAACTCTGTGTCAGGTTTGAGGCACTTCCCATTACATTTTCGGAAAATCTCTCCTGAGGCAATGCTTCTTATTAATATATTCTGACATTGCTGGTGAAATGTGTATCAATTCTGTATACTATATCCAAGTTAGAACTTTTTAGCCATCATCCCTGATGTGGCTGCTCCAAAAACATTAATTTAGAAAAAGGTTCAGAGGAATAATCTTGAATCTGAGACTTTCTGAGGTAGCTACTGCCACCTACAGGCTTAAATATTAGGTTTTGTTGGAAAATTTGGGATGCAACTAAAAAGCTTCCTTTGACCTTTGGAAGCTGGGGCAGTATTCTCAGAGGGTACAGCCATCCAATAGATAAAACTACTGATTTTAGCTTCAGATGACTTTTAGAAACTATCTACATGTAAAATTATTTCCAGCTCTACCAGTGTACAACTGGCCTATTTTGTCTCCAATCTTTTATGGTCTATTAGTTAATCTACATAAGGCAGAGATTGGAATGACTGCTGAATTAACTATTGTATTGCTTTACTTTTTTCTGTATTCTAGTGTCCTTAGAAGAGCCCTAGGCACAACCTAAAGCACCTTATCAGCCCCATAAACCTTATTATTGTCTGCAGCCTGTTTCCCATTTTATTTTAAACCTGTAACTAAATAGACACCCGCAAATAAGCCTATCTTTTGCTTCTTTCCGTTTTTGCCCTATCACCTGTAATAATGAAGACTTCTACAGAATGCTTTGTTTGCTTGTTTGTTATACAACCATGCAATTAGTAATTAGAATGTATGTGCACATAATTAGCCGATAAATCAAAACAATTCTGAATCTATGCTGAGATACAGTAAGGGGCTGGAGCAGACCTGCTTAAGTTGTAACACTCCAAGGTAGAGCTATCGGATCTGGCCTTGAAAAATCTAGACAACCACTACAGCACAGCAACAAGATAAAAGAAACAAATTCTTGATTGTCTCTTAGTGATCTAGATTTTTCTAGCCAATATCCGATAAGACTTACATCAATCTGAAGCCCACTAGCTACTTATTTTAAAGCCCAAAAGAAATTTACTTGCTAATTTCCTTTTCCCTTTTCTAGGATTGTAAAATAGTAGGGGGAAACAGGCAGAGATTCTGACAGGAAGTGAGTCACATCTCTTTTAAAAGTTTAAAAAGTAAATTATATATAAATTGCTCAATTCTGAATTTCCCATATAGATCATTTTGGGAATGGGAACTCTATGGAAAATTCATAGGCTTAACAGGGAATTACAGAACCAAATTCAGAATTTTTGATACATCTAATACTTTCTTTCCTAGATCAAGAATATGTGAGTGTAGGGGGAAGAGGCTGACTCCACATTTTTAGAACTGTTGAATTTGCATAGTGCTTATTCATTCAGAGGCCTTTTAGTCGGCAGTGTTTTTAAGCGACTAATGAAAATGCAGACATTTAAAGGACAGTAATCCCCCCCCATGAATTGCCTGTTTAAAATAGGATGAGACAATAATACAGGATAAGTGTTCAAAAAGTAATGATCTGAAATATAAATTGTAGATAAGTCTTTATAAGAGTAACGGCAGGGACAAGCAGAACTTGATGACAGGCCTCACCATAAAAACCTCTACAATGATAGACATTGGCTTTGAAATACTGCAGTCATATAACCAGGTAATGAAACTCTGCCCTTTTTAAAACATGGATTTCCTACATTTAAAATAAGCCAAGGCTCTGATTGCATGGTCATGTATGACATCTTCAAGCCAGTGATTGCTGCTGCAGATACCCCTGCATGAAATACAGATTTGTGCACCAATGTGATTGCGTAGAGATGCCCTATTGACATAAATAATAGTATCAGTAAGGGAAGAGGAACATAACTTGGTCAAAACTGAACTGGATCTGGTTTTGCACTAGGAGCCAGCATATATTGGCAGCAACTGTTCTCCAATGGCCCTTCAAAAAGACTGCCCTCTATAAAATACAACACAAGTTTACGCATATTGCAAACCCCTGTTGTAAATAATATTTCATATAGTTTTTCCTGGTCTCAGTTTCTAATTAGTTGCCTCTGAGAAATCAACAACCGGGATCTTGGGGAAACAGCCCATTCTCTTCATGTGCTCTAGGAATTTAATCTGATAGTAGAGCTAATATGGTTATCATGAATGATAAACTTCTAATAGTCTTGTGCCCATAAATATGCCCAGTATTCCTTTAAACTTCTCCATGTTGATGGTTGTCTCAACAGCTTCTGAGAGCAAATTCCATAAATTAATGACAGCAATTATATGAAATCATGAAGATGAAATTCTAAACAGAGTAAACTACAAGCTCTTAGGCACAGTGAAATTTATCTCTAGAATGTGAAGACATTGTTTAGTTCCAATCACCCGTAGCCTATGGCCTCGCTAAGATTGCTGGTCACTGTTGTTCAACATCTGGCATCCTAAATTTCTCACCTTTGTAATGGACAAGATTTATCTTGCAACCACATGGCATATGATCAATTCAAGCAATCTTAATATTTTCAGATTGCAATATTTAATATAGAAGAATGTTCAGACATACTACTCTGAATATGTAATCTAAAATAGCAAAGTACTGGAATGAATTTATTTTGGAGATTTGAATCAGCAAGTGTCTTTGCCGGAGGATATGCTTCTAAATATAAGCACCGTGCTGAAAGAATATTGAGCAATTACACTGCAGAACACTCCATTAGAAGTAAAATGGATACAGACTACAGGCTAAGCCCAGACTACAGGCTAAGCCCAGCTAACAGTGAATCTAACTTCACTTCTGTCTAAAGTATGTCTGGAAGAGAAGGAAGTACAAAAGAGAGAGACAGGAAGTTTCCTTTGTTTCTTAAAACATACCCCCAAAAAATTACTAACAACATGCCTGGAGAAAAATAAACACAAGGACAGTCTGTGAAGACCCTTCTCCTCCTTGCTTTTTGTTCTTGTGATTAGAAAGGCTCATGGGTTCCAAGGCAGACACGTCAAACTCGCGACGTCATGTGACGTCGTGCGACATATCGGAGCTTTTTCGCCATTGCCAGCAATGGGGTGAGTGCGGTTTCTTCATGACGCGTCCGGCCCATGGGCCAGCAGTTTGACATCCCTGTTCCAAGGGATAACACAATCTCCAATAGTTTACCAGATGACCTGCAGTTGCATAGACTAGGTTGTGGCTACATGGATACCTTATATGTAGTTGACGCAATATGCTCTGATACACTTGACACTGATCTAAAACAGGGAATTGTTTTTATTTAAGTAATAGAAAAAATAATCAAGAAACCGTATGTTTAACCTGATCCCTAAGAAATTCATAGAAACTACGGTCCAGCTGAAAAAATACCTATATGCTAAATGAAGTTTTTTCAAGCCATCTTCTAGTCTTCATTCCATGGACATTACAGTCATAACTAGAAATATGGGTGCAAAGGGCAAGTGATCTTTAGGCTCCTAACTATAGTCATACATCCCTTCCAACTTTAAGCACATGTATTACAAAACTGTAATCTATAAATATACTCAGAAACAATGGTTACTGGAAGGCGAAGTTTTTCTATAGGCAAATTTAAAATGACTATTCTGAATCACGGATATTGTTATCACTATATTCAATACTATATGTAATTTCCTTTTATAATGCATGCTGTTGTTGGCACGCTCATCAAGCCTGACTCTGGACTTGTCTGCATGTTATCTGTTTAATAACATTCACAACTATTACAAAAACTTCATAAACCTCCACAATTCTGCCCCTACAGAATTCTGCCCAGCAAGCTTTATTCTTCTTGTGGAAGTACGTAAGCTAACACAAAAGAATGGATCATTTATGTATAAACCATATTGTACAATAAGCAGCTGGGTTTTGGCTTATGCTATTGTGCAAAAGCAGCCACCATCTTAGCATATTAAAACATGATTACAAGTAGTCCTTGACTTACTACCACAATTGAGCCCAAAATTTATTTTGCTAAGTGAGACATTTCTTAAGTGAGTTTTGCCCCACTTTATGACTTTTTTGCCACATTTGTTAAATGAATCACTGCAGTTATTATTCATAACACTGTTGTTAAGTTAATCTGGCTTCCCCACTGACTGTCAGAAAGTCGCAAAAGGAGGTTTCATGACTCTGGGACAATGCCACCGCCAAAAATATGAGTCAGTTGCCATGTGTCAGAATTTTGATTACATGACCGTGGGGAACACTGAAATGGTCATGTGAAAAATGGTCATAACTGTTCTGTCCCAGCCTACACGAGTACTGCTCAACCACTTACTCGTGAGGAAAAACCCCTTTGCACTGAACAAGGCAGGACTTTGTAAGATAACCCCCTTTTATTTTGACAGCTTTTATGGAACAAAACTCCAACCAGTCCTTTAGCTGTTGAAATGAACAATATCAGTCTTGAGTTCTCAGCTGGAATGCTCAAGGTTTAAGTCACTCAAACACACAGAAATCCAACAAACCTGGTTAAATATCCAAGAATCCAGAGGCAAGAAATCCAACTACAGAAGCACAAAGCCGTAGCATGAACGGTTGCATTTGGCAACAAGCCCCTCCCAACCCCTCACCTCTATATCAGGGGTGTCAAACTGCCAGCCTCTGGGCCGGATGCATCATCTGGAAGCCACGCCCACCCCATTGCCAGCAATGGCAAAACAGTCCCGACACAGTCCCAATGATGTTGCGAGTTTGGCATGTCTGCTCTATATAGTCCAGCCAGGTTGTGGCTTCTTAGTCTTTTACTTTTCCAGGACAGCCACCCCACCGCCCTCTGTTGTCCTACACGCCTTTCCCCTCTACCCATCCTTGCATCTGGTTTAGGCCCCATTTGTTCCTCCTCTTTGCTCAGTTCAAGCCCCCAACCCAGCTGTCTCTCTGCCTGAGAGTGAGTAGATGGGCCCGATGTCACATCTAGCTCTGAGTCTTTGCGCTCCTCAGAGCCTTCCGCAGACTCCAGTGTGAACCCAGGCAACCCTTTCCCCCTCATCTGATTCATCTGATTCATCTGACGGATCTGCTGGCAGGCGAGGACTTACAACAACTCACTTTTTCAGTCCCATTGTAAGTTCAAACGGTGACTAAATGAAGTGTTGTAAGTTGAGGACTACCTGTACTTATGGTGATCTGTTACCAGATGACGCAGCTATCAATGATAGTCTCGGTTTTCTAGGTAGCAGCCATATTGGGTAGTACGCCTAGGTATTTTGTTTTCATGGTCCACTGTCTTTCCTTTTAGTTTGAATACTGTAATCATAACTACTCTATCAGGGTTAGAGCCACTAGATTTGACCAAATCTGTAACTGTAGGACGCCTATTTCTGTCAAGTTACTATAGTTTTGTTTCTATGCCAGATGTCAGAATAGATGGCTAGCTTCCAGTTAATCCTCTTTTTGAGGTCCAGTCAATGAATAAAGCTCAGATCAAGATGAATTAAACAACTGATCCTAGATAGTATGTGGGTTTTGGCCTTCTTCCTTACAACAGAATGAGTTTGTTCTGGATGTTACATTTTCTTCTCTGGATCAAGGAAATTCATGAGATGATTTGTAATATCTTTTATTTAACTGTGCATTACATTTACAGATATAATTTACCTATTTATATTCTTCTAGTTTGGAATTAATTGAATCCTGAGTACTATCCTTCCAATTTAAATGACACATAGGAAATAGGCTTCATAGAAATCATGGGAACAGTAGAAAGAAAATTATATATTATCATCATTATCTCCTGCCTTTATTTTATACAATTCAAGGTGGCCTGCCTGATTTTCTTTTACAACAGTAACAATAAAAGCGAGATGGACTGGCTGAGAGGGACTGGCTAAGTCACCCAGCCAGACTCTGTGTCTATGGGAGAAGTAAAAGCTAATCCATTACACCAAACTGGCTCATCATAAATTCCTGACAATGAATTTATAATATGAAAGCAGATATATTCATGTAGTCGGGACTCAGCAAAACTATTTTTAACTCACAGTACTTCCATTTTGGAATCTTCATTAAGATGGGAATATTTTTTTCAAACTATGAAATTGTGGTTTTGATTTTTCTTATGTGTGTAGCTAGTTAGTACAAAATAAAGTACATCAATATTGCTACAATCCAATTCAAAACCATAATTAAAATATAGGGCATTGGTAACCTGAAAAGGCCAAACAATAAAACAATAATTATAACCTGTAATTTAATTTCATTCATTTCAATCTAATGATTAGGTGTTGCCCAACTCCAGAATAACTTTGGGAGGCTCATAATATGGCAAAGAGAATAAAATACAAAACAACTCAAAAATGAAGGTGAAGGTAGCAAATCTGATCAACCAAACATAAATCACAGAAACTCCCAATGGGCTCCAACCACCTCCCCCAAGGGCTGAGAGAACAGCCAGGTCTTGAAGCCCCTTGGGAATCCTAACAGGGTAAGGAGCCACCTGGATCTCAGAGGGAATTACATTCCAGATGGCAGGTACTATAACATAACAATATATGCTGCATAAAATTAATTTCTAAACCAACTTCACAAAAGCTAATTAAAATGCTTTAAACACATTTTTCAATTGTGTAAACCACACTCAAGGCATAAGGTATAATTTTGGTGGAGGCTGAATCCAAAGGACTACCACTAGATGGGAAAAGCTTTAAGCTATCATGTGGCTATTTTACTATACTGAGATTCCAGCTGTCTCTGCCTAGAATCTAGATCAGGGCTTTTCAACCAGCGGTACGGGTACCACCTGTGGTACATTGGCACCTGGCAGGTGGTGCACGACCATCCTAGAAAAGTGGTAGCAGGGAGGGGAATGAGCTAAACCGGTGGCAGCACCGCACAAGCCTGAGCGAGACGGATGGAGCTACAGGGCTGTCAGGGCTCAGTGGAAGCGCCAGGATCAGCTGCAGGCTCCAGCTGGAGGACTACCTGTACTTCATCACTTTTTTCCTTTTTTTTTTTTGGTCATCAAGTTTTTGACACCTTGCTAGGTGACTGTTGGTACTCAGATGTTGCCATATTCTAAAAGTGGTACAATGGGTGAAAAGGTTGAAAAGCCCTGAGTAGATGATCTGGTCAAGTGTAAGGCATGTAAGATGCAAGCCAATATCTAAGTCAGGGGTCGGCAACCTAAAAAAGGAAAAGAGCCACTGGGAACCGGTTCCATCACAAATTAAAAAAAGTGGGAGCCACGTGCGTGTGTCCATGCACACGCATGCGCAAAAAGTTTTGCGCATGCGCAAAACGGTTTTTTGCGCAGGCGCGGACTCACGCGGTTGCCATTTTTTTAAAAAGTGAGATGGAACTGGTTCCCGGTTGCCCGACGGCGACGGCCCGTCTGCAAAGCTGCCGCTTTCAGCAGCTTTGCAGACGGGCCGCGGCAGCTTCCTCAAAGAGCAGCGCCCCTGCCCATTCTGAGAGGTGCGCGCGCACCTCCCCAAACCTTTGGAGAGGTGCGCGCGTACCTCCGCGCAAACGGGCAGAGGTGCCGCTCTTTGAGGAAGCTGTAGCGGCCCGTCTCCTTCGCAGACGGGCCGCTACAGCTTCCTCAAAGAGCAGCGCCCCTGCCCGTTCACACGGAGGTATGCGCGCACCTCTCCAAAGGTTTGGGGAGGTGCCCGCGCACCTCCGGTCGTTCGGAGAGGTGCGCGCGCACCTCTCAGAATGGGCAGAGGTGCCGCTCTTTGAGGAAGCTGTAGCGGCCCGTCTCTGAAGCTGCAGCTTTCGGCAGCTTCGGAGACGGGCCGCTACAGCTTCCTCAAAGAGTGGAATCTCTGCCCGTTCGCGCGGAGGTACGCGCGCACCTCTCCAAAGGTTTGGGGAGGTGCATGCGCACCTCCGGTCGTTCGGAGAGGTGCGCGCGCACCTTTCAGAATGGGCAGGGGCGCTGCTCTTTGAGGAAGCTGCCGCGGCCCGTCTGCAAAGCTGCCGAAAGCGGCAGCTTCGGAGACGGGCCGCGACAGCTTCCTCAAAGAGCGGCACCTCTTCCCGTTCGCGCGGAGGTACGCGCGCACCTCTACAAACGGGCGGTGCCACTCTCCATTTGGAGAGGTGCGTGCGCACCACTGCCCGTTCAAAGAGGTGCGCACGCACCGGGCGGCTGGGAGCCGCAGCAGATGGCTCAAAGAGCCGCATGCGGCTCCGGAGCCGCGGCTTGCCGACCCGTGATCTAAGTCATTAAGTACTCTGGCATGTAATCACTAGCAACTTAAACTGCTACTTCAATATTCAGGGAGGTCCAGAATTGTACTGGATCAGGGATCAGAGAAAATTATTAGTTTAATACTGCTCCAACAGTCAACAGACTGTTCCAAACATCCAAATATAAGATAATCAAGACAAACAGTTGCTCTGTTGTCTCTATGGCTAAGAACCAATGCAATCTGAATATACATTACACAAAAACTTCAGATTTTAGTGGATTTATTAATGAAGGGCTTTAAAGGAAATTGATCCCCAGATTCCTAAAGTAAGAAAGCCCACAGTTGGTGGCAATGAAGATACAAAGGGATGGGTTGATCAGTATAGAAAACAATAACCTCCATTCACATTGAGTTTCAGAGAATAGGAATTCAATCAAACAAAAAGCCCACCAAGGTTTTTTTGGAACAGGATGCTGACAAAACAGGGACAGAGAGATACATTTGGGAATTGTCAGTATATGTGCAACAATTAACTGATGCAAAGAAATCAGGTGATCCCAAGGAAGCATGTGTAAAATAAATTAAAAGGAACTCAACACCAAATCCTTGAGAACATCCATTTACGCTAAAGGCTGGGAAAGAGAAAAAGCATACAGACGTGAAATCACTGAAATATGGTCAGGTGACAAAGATAAGCAATATTACATAAAAGAACAGTAACTTTATTCTATATTGCACAAAGGCAACTGAGTGTATAGAAAATCAGTCTTCCCAAAAACACTACAGTAGAACATACTAAGTTTCTTACAAACGCTACAAAACAGATTTTCCAGGCACCTTAAAATTTATTTTTTGCTTTCTCAATCTTTATAATTTTCATCTCTCTGCACCTATTGTTACACCTCTTATGCAACTTCAGCTCTCAATCCTATCAAGAAAACCACCACAGTTCTATAAACTCTATCACAACAGTTTGTGTTCCCACCCTTCCCCATAACCAAGTTCTACTTCTATCCCATCTTAAAATGTATATTACTAAAATATATCCTGCTTGTAATAATCACTTAAGTCCCTTGAAAAGTCAAGTTTTTTTTCATTTTCATCACAGAGAACTCATTAGAGGACATTACCATGATATAAGGCAGTCTTTGAGTCCAACTTGATTTCTTGTGACTTCATGGCCATATAGTTGTCTTGCTAACAATTTATAAGTGACTTGCTATTGCCTTCTAAGATTTGTTTTGCCCTTCCCCAATAGTCTACTCTACAAGTCGAATGACTTTCCTAGTGATCTCCTATCACACCAGGAGCATGCTTATTTAACTTTGGAAGAGTTAGCGAAAAGTGGCATATAGCCCACTAGCTGAGGACAAAAAAAATGTATTTTATATACTTTTAAGGACATCCATTAGGAAATTCTGATCTATAAAAATATGCCCAGAAACGATGGTTACTAAAAAGGAAAGTATAGTTTTGTACTTTAAAAGTAATGCTTTTATATACTTTAATCCAGGGGTCTTCAAACTTGGCCCTTTTATGACTTGTGGACTTCAACTCCCAGAATTCCTCAGCCAGCTTTGCTGGCTGAGGAATTCTGGGAGTTGAAGTCCACAAGTCATAAAAGGGCCAAGTTTGAAGACCCCTGCTTTAATCCATTCCACTATTACACTGCAAAACCAAAAGGGTTTTAAAAGCTACAGGGTCCTTTTTTTCTTCTTCTTTTTTTTTAAAAAAAAAACCCTCTTAATGACTAAAGCGATTCATCCTAAAATTGGGTTGGACACCAGAGTCCTGTCAGATACATCGAGCCACTGCAAATCTCAAAAGGCATTCAAGGGTTGCTTAACACAGACGAGCTCAAGGCAAACTGCAGAAGACTCGACGTAATGGGGAAGCTGCCCAAGGGGACAGGCCTATGCATTGAGCTGTTTTACACCCCTCCCCCCCCCTTAATTACACCCTCACGTGAACGTGGCTTAAAAAACAGCCGAGCGAGAAAAGAACCTGCGGAGTAATCCTACGCACGTGGAGTAAGTAGTACGGAGCCACCGGGAGCCACAGGGCTGACACCCAAAGCGTGTAATCCGAGCACATTCGCCTCACGGGGCGGTTTCCCATCGCCACTGAGAGGGAAAGAAACGCATCTGGACTATAAAAGGGAGATATTTTTTTTCCCCACTCCCCCTCCAGGAAACGTAACTGGGTGGTCACAGTCCTCAAAAGCGAGGAAACGTTCTCCATCCTATCGCCGGCTTCAGCTCTCTCCTCACGAGCGTTCCCGCTCCGCTTGCCTCGCCGCCGCCGCCGCCTTCCCGCTTCTTTTTCGCCAAGGCGCCTTGCACGACCTCCCTCAGTTTCCATTCCCCGCCCCCTTTCCCGCGCGTGCGCACTTCTTCCCCTGCGCTTTCCCAGCGGGTGGGGGGGGGGAAGGGGAAAGGAAAAAAAAAAGAAAAAAGAGGCCGTAGTTTTCTTGCTGGCACTTGCGCACTCCCCGCGCTCTTTGCCAAGCCTTTCGCGGCAGTGAGGTCACGAGGCGATTGCGTCATCGCCGTCGCCTCGCCGGCGGCGGGAGCAGCCGTTTGCCTTTGGGCCGACGAGCGGCGCGCGAGAAGTGGCCTAACGCCCGCCCCACTTCGGTGCGCGAGAATACGGCATTTGCTCTGGTTTGGCCCCTCCCCCGGCCCCTCCCCCTTTCCCTCACCGTAGTCTAAGCCAAGCTAGGCCGGAGCACTGAGAGGATCCGGGGGGGTGGGGGGAAACTGTCGCTGCCGCCACCCAGTCTTGAGGCCGCTGCGGGGGTAGGTTCCGCCGGGACCTAGAGGCCAGCCGCCGCCATGCAAATCACTCTGAAGACCCTGCAGCAGCAAACCTTCAAGATAGACATCGACTGCGGCGAGACGGTACGGCCTGAGGGAAAGGGGCGAGAGGTCGGGCTGGAGCTCTGAGCTGGGGTTTGTGTGCGTGTGCGTGCGTGCGTGCGTGGTGGTAGCAGCAGCTCTGGCGGGTGGAGGGCCCCACATTCGGAGGCGCGGGAGTCCCGAGGCCCATGTTCCGCAGCGGCGTGGGAAGTTCTGCCGCGAAAAGTTGGGGCCCTGTCGGCGAAGGGAAAGCCAGAGGCCCTGGAATCGTGTGGAGGAGGGCCGCAAAGGAGCGAGCGCGCGCGAAAGAGAGGGAGGGAGAGGAGAACCTTGGGGCTTTCTGAGAGAAAGGAACAAGGGGTGAGGCACGTCCGCCAGGCCTCCCGGGCGGTCCGAGGTGGCGGCTTCCTTTTTGGCGCCAGGCCTTGGCGCAGCTTTTGGAGCCTTTCGGGGGAAGGGGACGAATCTCCTCGCCTGCTCGCTCTTCCTCCCCCCTCCTCCTCCTCCTCCCCGTGGGAAGTGACGCTTAAACTGAACGTTCCTCTCCCCCCTTCCCTTGTCCTCCCCCTGCGTGCGAAGGGCGACGGGAGGAAGGAGTTCGGCGAGAGTGGCTCCTTGCAGCGTCCTAGAATAGGACTTTGCCATGACTCTGCGTTATTTCGAGGAGGGCGGGGGTATAAAGGCGCGTGGGAGCCGCGCGCGCTCGCTCCCTCCCTCCCTTCTCCCCCTCCCCGCCAAGGTATGCTGGTAATAGGCAGCGGTGCGTAAAAGGTGGGCAGAAGATAGGCCAGCTTTCTCTCCTATAAAGGTTAAAGCAGGGGTCTTCAAACTTGGCCCTTTTATGACTTGTGGACTTCAAGTCCCAGAATTCCTCAGCCAGCTTTCAACTTTCTGCTGAGATCTGGGAGGAGTGAAGTATCTTTATGCAGGTAGCCCTCCACTTACAACAGTTCATTTAGTGCAGGGGTGTCAAACTCAATTTCATTGAGGGCCGCATCAGCATTGCGGTTGCCCTCAGGGGGCTGGGTGGGCGTGGCCTACTGGGTGGGCGTGGCTAGAGTGCAGATGGCCTACTGGGTGGGCGTGGCCAGCTCTACATCGTTGGCATCAAGGGTGCCTATGGGGGCCTGGGCAGGAGTGGGACAGATCTGAGGGTCTCTGGCAGAAGGAGGGTCTCTGGGCCAGGGCCAAGGCAGTGGGGGCCGTTCCCTCACTGTTTCCAGGATGGCTTCGCAACATGAAACCACTTCGCGGGCCGGATCCGGCCCCCGGGCCTTGTGTTTGACATGTCTGATTTAGTGAACTCTCACTCAGCCGCCCTGTCCCCATATTGGTCCTTCATTCTCATTCCCCCCCTTCTCATGAGTCAGAGAGTATTAAATCATCCTTCCGTTTATTTTGTATTTAGCCCCTTTGATTCTGGCGTTAGCTCAGGTGGAGCCTGAGAATATACGGGTAGTCCTCGATTTGCCACGGTTTGTTTAGTGAGGGTTCAAAGTTGTAACGGCGCTGAAAAATAGCGATGACCGTTTTTCACAGCGACGACGACCTTTGCAGCATCCCGGCGATCTTGTGATCAAAATTCAGAGGCTTTGCAGCTGGTTCATGTTTATCACCGTTTGCTATCCCAAGGTCATGTCGTCTACCTTTTGTGACCTTCTGACAAGCAAAGTCAATGGGGAAGCCAGGCTCATTTAACCACCAGGTTACTAATTTATCAACTGCAATGATTCACTTAACATCTGTGCCAAGAAAAGTCGTAAAATGGGGGGCACAACTCGCTTAACAAATGTCTCGAGAACACATTTTGGGCTCAATTGTGGTCATAAGTTGAGGGCTACCTGTATTAGATGCACTAAATGGAGCTTTTGGAACTAAAGCTTATTGGCAAATCTGAATAGCGGAGGATCATTTCTTAGCCATGGTGTAGGCCTGGTTACTTAAGGGACTGCCTGTTTCCCGTAACATCTGCCTGGCTGATTTGATGCTGCAAGGCTGGTGCACTCCAATTTTCTTCAATTAAATAATATCATCTCTCGGAAGCCTGGAAGCACTCTTTATCTGTTGTAGTGCCTGTCCTTTGGAACAAAGTTACCCCTGAGTACCAGATGGCCCCCAATCTGTTGTTTAAAAGACCTTTGAAGAACTGGCTGTTCACCCATGCCATCGGGGAGAGAATGAGACCAGTGGCTTCATTGCGCTTATCTTTTTTTTATCTTTTATGATTTGATTGTAATTGGTTGTGAGTCAAAATCAGACAGCATAGAAGTTTAATAAATTATTATTAATAGCTTTAAAGCATATCATTTTTTTCTTTCCCAAAGTGAGTTCATTCAGAAAGATGATTGGGAAGTATTAGTGTATCTCAGTTCTCACTAGTAGAGTTTTTCTGTTGTCTGGTGGGCAATTCTATATTTGTGAAAAAATGAGAAAAGCAATGGTTGAAGTTTAAATTCTATTTTAAACTCTGTTGAACTTTGGGATTTCAACTACTAAGTGACTTCTAGTGCTAAGAAGTTATTCAAAGTTATTTGTGTTATTTGAACACAAAAGCATCTGGTTTAATATGTTCTTTATTTTACACTGCATATTTTGTATCAGTAGCTGGAGTTTGGCAGATAAAGATGCTTTAATTTACTACTGCATTCAGCTTATCTATGTTTATTTATTTATTTATTTATTTTATTTATTTATTAGTTTTTATAAACCGCCCTTCTCCCGAGGGACTCGGGGCGGTGTACAGAGGAAGGGAAGGTATACAGACCGAACAATAAAATAATAAGAAACACTAATGCACACAAACTGGGACCCCAATTAACGCTATCATGCCAGGCCAGCCTGCTGGAACAAAAAAGTTTTTAAGTCGCGACGGAAGGTACGGAGGTCAGGGGCCATCCGGATTTCGGTAGGTAAGGTGTTCCAGAGGGCTGGCGCACCCACTGAGAATGCCCTCCCCCTGGGGGCCACCAGCCGACATTCCTTGAGCGGTGGCACCCTGAGGAGGCCCTCTCTGTGGGAGCGCACAGGACGGTGGGGTGCTGACATCGGCAGAAGGTGCTCCCGTAGGTAGTCCGGACCCATGCCATGTAGGGCTTTGAATGTCATTGTTAGCTTGTATCTCTGGGCAAGGGCAAGTTTATTTAAAATGTGGCAATTGTGTATAGATACAGCTTCATTAAAAACTAGAAAGATGTTTGTGTACACACACCCACCGACACACAGAAATTTCCCCTTGTCCTCGGTTTCTGTTCAAAAAGTGATACTTGAAATTTTAGCAAATGTCAGCAAGAAAGTACATTTTGCAAAATGTTGCACGAATTACAAAATTACATTGCAGTTAGTGGGATTCCAATTAGATCCAGGAAATTTAATTTCAGCAAATCTGTTGAAATGTTGATGCATTGTGTTTACATATCCATCTCATATCTATGGACAACTATTTCAGAGAGTGTCTCCTGGTTTTTTTTATTTATTCTGGAGTATAGACCATATATGTAATTTTAGCAGTAGTATATCTCAAAACTTTTAAAAATCTTTCTGGTTTACCTCTATAATCAGAAATATAGGTTAGTGGATCAATTTTCTTTAAGGTTACATATATAATTTTTCTGCCACAACGAATGTTAGTCTGAGAATTAGTAATTTCCCAGAGCCACTCATTAAGTCTCACTCATTAACTTTAATCTCCTCAGTCCTGATTTCACATTTACATTATCTTAGCAAATACCTTAAATAGTGGGCCAAGTACTACAGTTGTATTTTTAATGCTTCATGCCAGGCTTAGTAGAGTATTGTGATCTATTAATTAGAAGCTTCTGTTGTGAAGTATCACCCTGTACAATTTTCCCAGTATTGTTTAACAGATTATAAATAATTTTCAACTAATATATGCTCACATATATTTTCTGTATATGTCAAATTACACTTTTTCTAGAGTTTAATAACTACATTTATGACTTCATTATTTGAGGAGGGTGTTTAATTTGTTTTGAAACAAATATTGTAGACTTATGAAAGGATTTTTTTCTTGTTGAGCGTCCTTTGTTTTCCTCATAAATTAAAATTTGTCTGGGAGCACATTTTTATTAACAGTTCATTCTGGAATATGAGGCACAACTGTGTTTTTATTCTACAGAACTCATTGTGTGGTTCAGAGTAAATTACTGCCTTTTTAAAAAAACTCAATAATTCTATTGATCCATTTTCAAACATATATAAAATGAAAATGAACAGTTTACCAAGTTCCTGTCTTAATTTCAAGTACATTTATAATAAAATTGCTAATTAAAAAAGTAATGTTTCTTTCCAGTCAAATTGATTTCCTGGTGACTTCATGCCAATTTCTTTGTAAGGGTACATAAATGTTGGTTTGTAGTTTTTTGTTTTTTTTTTAAATTAAGGCTAACTTACAGCACTAGTATTTCCAGGATGCTTCAAGTAGTAGTGCCAGCAGTAGTAGTACATCATCCACAAATGATATAATAGTCTAAGCCAAGAAGGAAGGAAATAACCTGATGAGTTCTCTATTGGGAACAAGGGCACACTGTTAAAATTTGTTCCATGATTTGTTCTGATTTTGTGTCGGCCTGCTGCATGCTGACTGCAAATTTTGAGTTCTGTAATACATAAATTGAAATATTATTAAAATTAATCAGAATATAGGTAGTTCTTTACTTAGGACCAGTCACTGTTCAAAGTTACAATGAACTGCTCCAAAGCTACTTAAAACCAAGTTGTGGCCTACATTTATGGCCATTTGCAACATTCTGTAGTCATCTGACTACAATCTATGTGTTTTTGTCAGAAATTGGTCCTGGGTTTGCAGCAAATACAGTGGGTTCGCTCAATTGAATTTTAAACTTAAGATCCTTATTTGTTTTAATGTTTTATAATGCATTTAATTGAATGCAAGTGACTTAGATTTACCTCCAGAGAGATAACTTATTTTAATTTAATTAATAATTAATAAATAAAATAAACAATGCTGCATTCTCTAATGACCGCCACTTTTGATTAATGACTGCTATATTCACCTTAATGACAGCTGTAACAAAGGGACATAAAATGGGATGCAGTCACATCCTGACCTGCTTAATGAGCAGCATAATTTACAACCAAAGTTCCAGGTTCAATTATGGTGGTGAATCAGGGACTGCTTTTGCTTATTTCTTACCTTCCCTATCTCCAATTAAATTGTTTGTTTTATTCATGGGGATTCATACAGATTCATTTATTGTTTTAGGTGGACTTAGTACCACAAAGTTTGAGAATTCCTGGGATTCCATGGAATGTTAGTAAAGAGTTAAGTGAAGGATTTAAAGCTACTTATAAAATATTTCTATTTGGATTTTATTCCAGTAATACAAAATTCAACAGTTTTATGTCCCAAAAGAACAAAACTCTACTTTTTTGTAGTACTTAGAAAATTATGGCAAACTGAATCGGTACCTTTGTTTGGGTCTGGAAAAATGAAGGAATCATAATCGAATATTTGGAGACAAACACATATGCAGCTTTTTGAAGACTTTCTTGTAGTGTTGGTAACTTGATTTCTTTGGCACTAGGATTTTATCATGTTTCTTCAATCATTATCTTGTATTACTGAACATTTATGAGTTCAAGTCTCCATCCCGCATCGTTTTTTCAAGCGCATAGGATAAATGTTGCTTAATCTCTGCTGAATTTTACCTTTTGTTAATTAGGTCATTAATCAACTTTAGCAAGCTTTTATTTGTAGGTTCTTTTTACTTCTAGTGATTGATTCAGTTTTAATTGCCTGGAATTGCCAAATGTACCTTTAAAGCAGTTGTATAACACATGAAAATAATAGGAACCACTGAAATGATTTAGTTTTTTCCTCCAGATTTGTCAGTAACTGCAGATTTTGAATCTTCTTTCCTTTAGACCAGGGGTGTCAAACTGCCGGCCCGCGGGCCGGATGGGTCATCCAGAAGCCACGCCCACCCCATTGCCGGCAATGGCAAAACTGCCAATATGTTGCACGACGTCATGTGATGTCGCGAGTTTGACATGTCTGATTTAGACTACATTTACAAGTATAATTTTTATAAACAGTATTTAACTGAATAGTAGTTTTTAGGGAGATTGGAACTTCAAATGACCAAATAATCAGCATATTTCTCACTTGGAGAATTTAAGGGTTGGGGGTGTTTTTGTTTTGCTTTCTACATCTTTTTAGAGTGTCCTTTTTAATTGTTGAGGTCTGAAAAATAAGATAAAATATAATTTCCAAAATGTAGTGCCTCTTTTCATCTGGTGGAATGATTCCTATTTAGAGAACAAAATATAACATAAATAACATATAGTTCTTCATTTAGGAAATACAAATCATCCAGATGGGAAATATCTGCCTTGGGAATAATGCTTGTGAAAGTCCTTGGAATACTGATGATCACAATTGCTTAATAATAATAGGCAATCTATAAAAATAATTACCCATCTGCACATAAATACTTGGGTTGTATTTATTTTATTTTTTAATTTATTTTAATCCCATTTATATCCTGCCCTTCTCCGAAGACTCAGGGTGGCTTACAATCTAAGCACAAATCAAATGTGCTTAGCAATAGCCTTCATTCTATGTATATGCCTGCTTATTAGGTATGGTGGTTCAGATTTGCAAGCAAAAAAAGTGCCTTGGAACACCGATATAATGCCTATATGCAGCTTTTTAAATCAGCTACAGGTAGAGCTTGACGTGACTGCAATTGGCACCAGGTTTGAGGTCCTATGTTGAGGCACTCACATGAATGGACCTAATTTTACAACATTTTTGGGGAAGGCCATTAAGCAAATCACCATATTATACTTGAACGTGTTTTTGCTGAAAACTGGCAAAAGTCACCAATTACCCTGATATGACTACAGGATGCTGCAAACATTTATATAACAGCCAAAAGGGACCGTACAGCACTATTCTGGGGCTATTGTAATGTTGAATAGTTTTTAAGCAACTGGTGACATATATCTTTTTCTGGGATCCCTCCCCCTCCATTCCATTTGGGTCAGAGGCACCATTTTAAAGCTCTTCTGGGTTGAAAGGATTAGCTGGTAATATCACCATTGCCCTGAGGATGCCTGTGGGGCTCCTTTCATGTGGCTGTCGAGCTGGAGCAAATGACGAGAGCTCACCCCGCCATGCAACAGCACTTGGGTCTCAAATGTAGGTTTGCTAACTACCAACCCAGCATCCTAACCACGTGAGCCACTGCCCTCCTCTTTCTGGGATCATATAATTCTTTTCTCAACTGAGGTTATAAGATTCCTGGAGAGGTCACTAGGGGTTCCCTGGGCTATAAGGATTTATTTTAAATCGGAGACCGAACAAAAACTCTCCAACTCTGGGATGGCCTCCAGAGTGTGTGTGTGAGGAGAGGAGCAAGGAGTAAGCCGAGGGAGGAGCAGCAGTGTATGTGAGAGAGATACATCCAGGGACCACAGGCTGGGGTCTCCTTGTCAGTACACACTTGCCTTTCTGAGGTGCAGTAGTATGGGGGACTTCACCAAACTTTACCAAGCTTGCCAATCTTTAAGGATTAAGTAATGTGTGTGTTACAGTATTCTCAAAGGCAACAATTTTTTTTGGCTTACTGTATATGGATTTGAAGTTGGAAAGCTTTGTTTCTAATACTTAATTTTATCTTGCAAAATATAGTCTTTCACTAGATAGGTCACAATTGGATTACTGTTAAGCTACCACAGAAAATATCAAGTGTTTGCTGGCATTTTGAAAATAAAGTTTTTATTACCTTAATGATTTATATGAAAGCTGCTCAACTTCTTTTAACTAAAATATTTATTGTAGGTGAAAGCATTGAAAGAGAAGATTGAATTAGAAAAGGGAAAAGATGCTTTTCCAGTAGCTGGCCAAAAATTAATATATGCAGGTAATGCAATTATGACATTTTATGGGGATGTGTGTGGATGCTTAGAGAAGCAGTATGTAATTAGTAATATTCTGTGAATGACATAAAATTAATCTAAATTTTTCTTTTGATTAGATAAAATCTAATCTATTAACTGTTAAGTTATTTAGATTTTATTTTACCTCTAATTTTTCCATCTTTGTGGCCAAAATACTTTTTACATACCCATTCTCTATCTGAATATAAGACAGCTATGAGTTGATATATATTCTCCCAAAGAGCACAATGAAAATATTATTTTCGCAGTTAATTACCAATTGTTAGTAAAACACATGTCTTATATTAAGTCTTATAATTCCTGTAAATTATGCTTCCCAAAAAAACATACTAATCATGATCTCATCCCTTCTGTTTTGAGCCTGAAATGCCCCTAAAAGAATCAGAATGAAGCACTTGTATTTTGAATATTTCATTAGGAAAATAATCTCAGAATGAGCTGTTTTAGATAGCATTGGATGGTAATAGGTTTTTTTTAACCTATTCCAGCAGCCACAGTTTTGTTTTACCTCTTGAAGTTGGGATATTGTCCTTTGAATTTGGTTTGGACCAATTTGTGTTTTTTTTTTTTGTTTTTGTTTTTGGTAAAACCTGAGGAGAAATTCACGCGTCCTTCTTAATGTGTGCAAGATGAAATAGGACAAGTTGCTGGACTGTTGGTCACATACATGGAGATGCTCTGTGCCTGCAATAGATACAGGCTACACCTTTATATTTGTCTTAAAAAGCACTAACTATCCAAAATTATCCTAGCTGATAAGTCATATGTACAAAGAGGCACAGCATGAAGTCAGAGTAATCGATCAAAAACAATTTTGGTAGTACTGTATAAATAATGTCATCTGGGAAAGTTTCTAATATGTGATAATAGCAGTTAAAAGAAACTTGAAATTTCTCTGAGCGGAATGCACTGTACAGGCTGTGGTTATGGGGAATATAGGAGGGAGTATTAATGGATGCTGCCTTGATTGTGTAAAATAAAAAGGAGATAAATCTAACAATAATTAAATAGTTAATCTGATTGAAATAATTAGTGCTGTTTGATTCCACCTCTAGATTTCTACATAGAATGTGTAAATCATTGTATTGATGTGAAGATACTTAATGTTAAAGAAAGCTGACATTATATGACATCTTTTTAATTTTCCAGGTAAAATACTTAATGATGATACTGCTCTTAATGAATACAAAATTGATGAAAAGAATTTTGTGGTGGTTATGGTAACAAAAGTAAGTTATTTTTTTATACTTTTATTTGTAGATACTGCTTTGTTGTTGACCTTATTGTTTTTCTGGACATATTCTGGACTAGTAAAGAATCTTGATACAGACTGTTTTGTGGATTACTAAATTGCCTTACAGTGGTGAAAGTTTGTGAACTTTGGGTACTCTTTCTATATTGTGATCTACATATCATCAGAGCTTCATAGAAGCTCTGTTAATTAATAAGAAATTAAACAGAAGGCACTGTTGCACAGGATTGCACTCAGCATGCCATAAGTTTGAGAGGTTGAAGCCTGGGGCACTCCAGTATATCTAGACCAGGGGTCAGCAACCTGAAACAGTGAAAGAGCCACTCGGAACCGGTTCCCGCACAAAAGGAAAAACTGGGAGCCGCAAAAAATGTGTGCACATGCGCATACATGTGCGCATGCGCAGAACAGGGTTTGACTGAAGAGTGGAGCCAAGGCGAGATATGCACCTACCCTGCATATTTGAATTGATTGGTTGAACTTTTTTAGTCCCACTTATTTTTTTTTTTTGGACTGCACATGGCAGAGGACCGGGAGCCGCAGGAGACGGTTGAAAGAGCCGCATGCGGCTCCGGAGCCGCGGGTTGCAGACCTGTGATCTAGACATAGATATATTAGCAGAATTCTGTTTAACACTTGAGACTGCTAGGAGATTATTCAACACTCTGGAGTACTGTACCCAAAGTATTATCAATATGAAGAAAATACCCAGTTGTTTATCTGCACCCCAGACCAAGGGATATAAATATTAGAAGTTGTGTAATGCAATGATTTGAAATTTATTTTTGTATGGTTATATTTGGTTTTTGCTTTTGTAAGCCACTCAGATTTGTTTGTGGTGCCAAATCACTTGTAACTAAACATTCACTGCCTTTGTTGGAAAAAAATATATAAATGAAGCTTTAAGTTTGAATATAATAATATTATAAAGAATATTACCTTCTTTAGCAGTAATGATCCAACCAAATGTTTCTTGAACCTTTTCATCAATAGATGATATTGGCCTGGAGGGATTTGGGCCCATTTGCAGAACTCCTTGCATTTATTGATACTTTTGGAGCTATCTTACATGAACTGCTCACTTCAGGTCACCTGAGAACATTTCAGTTCGGTTAATGTTAGGGACTTGAATTGGTTATACCAAAACATGAAATTTCTTTGGCTTCAGCTATATTCTAAATTTACTGATGCATTTAGCATCATTGTGTTGTACGATCCATGTTTATTTATCTTTAGACTGATGGACAGGTATCTTAACATTCTCCTGTACAATATGCTGGTATAATTTAGAATTCATTGTTCCTTGATTATTGAAATTTGTCCAAATTCTGAAGTTGCAGAGCAGCTCCAAACGGTGATACTTCTGCTATTCTGTTTTATTCTGAAAGTGAATGTTTATGAGATGGAATTATTTTATTTCAGTGTTCTGGGTTTTTTTTTAATACATAACTTTCCCCATTAGTGCCAGAAATTCCCTTTCATTTGATCTGTTGGCAAGCTGTTGCTGGATCATCCAGGAGCTCTTAGGCCACTTTGGTGGTGTGCTTCCTGAAGAATAGTGGTTTCCGTCTTGGTATTCTTGCATCTTGTTCTAAGCTTTGCTTATGAGAAGCTCATGAACATTGATATTAGGCAATGAGAAGCATTCTGTATTTACATTGGAGTTAGTTCTTTGTTCCATTGTGGAATACTGTACATTAATAAGTTCTCCTACGAGGAGTGAAAACTGGATAGCAATTGGATAGCAAGATGGGCAGCATCTCCACTTACACACACACTGTTTTATCTTGTGTTGATGAAGGCCACATTTTTGTAGCCCTTCTCAGCGTCCTGAATACCAGGAAGTTTTTTCCCCCCCCAAAATCTGCTGATAACTTTTTGTGTTGTTGTTGGACTGTGCTTCAGTTCCATAAACCCATGTTATGAAGTGTGTAGATTTCAACGGGGACAGCCAAAATATGTGTTCTGCAATAGGTGAAAACTGCTTCAAGTCACATCTAATTGTCTTCATAAATTGTAACATTTGGTTACCCCTTTAGAAAGATGGTTACTCCTGAGGATTTCAAATGGAGAGCAAAAGTGTGTGCCATGCTTTCATTAAAGACCAGACACAATACATATGCATGTATGTGTGTGATTTGTTTAACATTAATCTGTTTCTTGATGAACCGATTGCACTGTAGGTCGTGATACTGCAATATTACCAATAGTTCTAAAAGTTCTCTTTTCCAAGTGGCAAAGCAACCGATGAAAAGCCTGTTGAAGCCGCTTTGAGGCTTCAGGGCATGTACACATTGTACAAGAATTTAGGAAGGCCTTGGAAGGCCTTCGGTCTGCTTTGAGGAGCAGGTTCAGAGAAATGGTTGACTCGTTGAATTATGAGTCCAGACCTATTCCTACTGGAGAAAAAAAACTACTGCAAATGCAGGTGAGAAGCTGTGCCTCAGTCACATGAAGCAATTCAAACTCTAGTAAAGAGGTAGCTTTTAGGTGAACTTGGAGAAAGAGGTAATTTAGGAATTTGCCTTCTTTATCTTTATAGCCCAAAGCAACAGCTGCTCCATCTCCAACTACAGCACAGCAGTCAAATGACACCACCACTACGGTTACTTCTACAACACCTGCTGCTGTGCCGAAACTAGTCCCTACTCCTGCTCCTGCACAAGTTTCAGTATCTGCACCCACTGCTTCCACACCAGCTGCAGCAGCAGCAGCAGCAGCATGTGAATCCGCACCTGTGAGTGCTACTGTAGAAGAAAAACCAGCAGACAAACCAGTAGAAACGCCACCAGCCACCAGCCCAACATCTACAGAAAGGTATTGCAGAACCTTGGAAATCGGACTTTTGCTTCTCATTCAAATTCAGACTAAATGCAGGGAATATTAAAAAACGATTTGCAACTGAAAGGGAATTTGATAGTCTTAGACTTTTTAACACAGTAAATATCTGAAAGGCAGTGTAGCCTGCAGGTGTATTTTTACATTCTTTGTCTTTCTAAAGCTTTGGTGGTGTAAAGTTTTAGCAGTTGAAGCCACACTGTACATACACATGGCGGCTTTTGCTTGCCTTTCGACATATATAGAGATTTATTATTAAGAGACTGCAACTCTTGAGTTGCTCAGGTGGGCGTAGTATTGTAATTGTGTATTAGACTTGTAAATGGTCATAACCATACACTTCACAGTCATACTATTCTCAGCAGTTCTCTAGGGGGAAAAATCGATAATGATATAGCATTAAATTATATAAAAACAGAATGCAATTGTGATGTCCTTTTAAACATTTTTGCCATGTGTTTAATAAAATTAAAAACTCTGGCACATAATTCTAGGCTGCTGTCTTAATTAACAACAGTGGGATTCAGAGAGGATCTTGTAAGGAGAAAGCATGAAACGCCATCCTGTATTGCAGTGTAAATTATCTCCCGGATCCAGCTGACTGCCCTTCTCCTGGCTCTTGCTAAGCCCACATCACCTTGTGTTGCCAGCAGCTAGTCAGGCAGTTGATAGAACTGTATTAATGTGAGATCTCCTCAGGCTTCCCATATCCCTCCCTCCTGACCCCCCCCCTCTCAACAGCAAGATGGCTCGTATTTAGATAGCCTTTTTTTGTCTCAGCTGTCCAATTTAGCAGACATGCAATCATATCTGGCCACCTCTGGCAGAAAAGTCCTGGTCCTGGTCCAGATGTCTAGCATCAGTGCAGCTTTGCCAGTAGTAAAAAAGAGAACAGTTTTATTAGATGGGTCTGCAATATCTGCATTTCAGCGGTTTTCAAATTAATGTACTATGATTTATTTATTTTTTCTGAAATGGTAGCCAGATGGATGCTTGTCAGTATTAATTTGGAAAGTATTACTAGTTTCTGCTAAGTCATTTTCAATAGACAACAATAAAAGTGTTTATTTTAAATAAAGAATCATGCTCAAGTTCACACAATGTGACATGATTAAAATTCAAGTAACTTGTAATTCCTAAATGTCTACCTTGCACTGTTCTGTGACTTACTTTTGTGTTGCTCGTTGATTCCAATCTTAAGCTCTGGTAAAAATCAAATGCATGCCAGTGAAGCTTGGTTTTTATTATACAATTCTTAACTCACTTTAGATTCTTTACTAGCAAATTATTAATAAAAAAAATACCTTAACTCATAGGACAGGTATTAAATATGTTTGTTTTGTTCCAATACAGTTCAATAGGAGATACTTCTCGATCAAATCTTTTTGAGGATGCTACAAGTGCACTTGGTAAGTATTTCCTGATACTTCAGTGGCTCATTTGTAAAAAAAAAAAATATTCGCTACCATCATTTTTCTCTCCCCGTCTCTGCTACTATAATTTTAAGATGCCAGTTGCTTCTTAATAATATTTTTATTTTCCATACCACAAGTTACCTACATGTCTTGGGTTTCTATGTGAAAGGCTAAGGAATAGTGTAGAAGGGAAGTGGATTGCATACTTCTCTTTCAGGGATTTATGTCAGTTGTACATATTTCTGCTTTTATTCTATATTTTGTTGTACACAACCCAGAGTCTGCAGATTAGAATGGGTTATCATAATAATCAAATAAATCTGTTTTCAATACTAAATTATTCATGAAGACAACAAAGCCACATAGATTTTCAACCTATATGCTAAACTTCCTGAATTTCTAAGTTACTTGCAAATTGTTTTAACCTGAATCATTTCTCTAAGCTGTTACTATTTGGTATCTTGTGATAAAACATGTTATAGTAGACTTAAGAGAAAGCCATCTATTCAAAGAAGCAGTTCTGAACTATAGTCCAATCAGGTGTTCTTACTTTCCACCCCAGCTGCCAGTGTTGATATAAGATCAGTCTTTATAAGCACGGAGGTCTGTAAATTTTATATACAGTTTATTTCCAAGTGTATATCGGTTGATTGATGCAGTAGAGAGGATGGGCATTTTTTTAAATGTTTGGTTGAACTATTTTAATCAGGCTATTTGAATACTGGTTTCTAGTTGGTTGTTTTTATATCAGAATATGCTAGTCCAGTTACAACATTTACCTGAGAGTTTTTCCTTTTTAAATCTTCTGCTACAATTCAGTGTTTCTCCAGGATAAGATCTGCAGTAATTTTAACAAAACATAGGGGGGAACTATCTGTCAGTGTCAGCTGTCTTCTCAGCCTCTTCTGTGTCCATTCTGTTCGACTTCTTTTTCTGCCCTAACTGGTTCCAGTCGGTTCAACTTACTTGATTTCCCTGAATCAAAAAATAAAAAATAAAAATCTGAAAAATGTCTTTTGCTCCTAAGTTTGCTTGTAAGATTTAAGAAATAGAAATGTAAGGGCCAGCAGGGAAACATAATCTTGATGACTGTCACAGCACAGCAATGCTTACTTACTAATATGTGGTCTCTGGAAAGTCATCTGTGAAAGAATATAACCCTCAGGCTAAGCAAGATTTCCCACCCTTCTGTATAATATTCCTGATTAGACCTGAATAGAGTTGGTAAAATAAATGGGAGCCCTGATGGATTACTGTGAAATGATGGAGTGTGACAGCTGAAGCATATTGTAGCTTTTATGCTTTTTTTAAAAAACAAAAAACAAAAAAACTTTTTATATATGGTTGAGAATTGTTAAAGGTCATAGTCACCTCTGTATTTCCCTCCATTAGTATTAACACTACATATCTGTCCTTAGTTATTATTGATCAACTTCAAGCTCTGTTACTGTTTTTATTTTTAAAAAGGTACAGATTAGTGACTGTAATACAAACTTAATGATTATTTATTTATTTATTTATTTATTTATTTATTTATTTATTTATTTATTTAAATTTATATACCGCCCTATTCCCGTAGGACTCAGGGCGGTTTACAGGGAAAATTAAAAGTTAAAATACATCACATACAATTAAAATCGATTAAAACTAAGATTAAATTAATCCCTGAACTTAACTAAAACCTCATTAATTAAATAATTAAAACCCCTCAGTCTGGGCCAGACAGCTCAAAAAAACCAAGTTTTCAAGTCCCTACGAAATGAGCGAAGGTCGGGGGCAGTCCTAAGCTCCGTGGGAAGCTGGTTCCAAAGGGCCGGCGCGCCCACAGAGAACGTCCTTCCCCTGGGAATAACCCGCTGGCATTCCTTAACTGGCGGTACCCTAAGAAGGAAAGGAGTTTTGTTATAAAAACAGCAAAAAGAAAAAAAGGATAATTTGGTTTTTATCTAGGGAATCAGTTTCTATTTTTGATTATAACTATTTAAGGTGAGACATAGATTATTGCAACTAATAAATATTTGGCTTTGGTAAAGAAATCGAAATGAGAGATGAATTATTTTTATTAATAATATAGTGAACTCGAATAGCAGAAAATAACACGTCACCCTGATTGCTATAATGAATAACTAATGCAAACCCTGTTGTACTATTATTTTCTTGACAGAATATGCCAATAGGTTATTTTCTCCCTACTTCCTTCAAAATTTGCATATATCTTATCTTTTCTCTTAATCTCTAAGTGACAGGTCAGTCGTATGAAAATATGGTGACTGAGATTATGTCAATGGGATATGAAAGAGAGCAGGTAATTGCTGCATTGAGAGCCAGCTTCAATAATCCTGACAGAGCAGTGGAGTATCTTTTAATGGTGAGTCTGTTTCTTATTATTTCACGATTTGCTCTTCCTTCTACATTTAAGTCTGATCATGACACATTTTTTATGGGAAGGCGAGATGTAGAGACAGACACAAAGCATAAAGTAATGAGTAATGAACTTTCTTCTTTAATGAAAACTGAACATAAGTTGGTTTAATTTCTTTATGTACAGCTGTTCTTGGTGCCACCGTTTGAACTGCAGAAACATTAGTAACATTAAAAGAGATACATATATGTGTGTGTGTGTGTGTGTGTGTGTGTGTGTGTGTGTGTGTGTGTGTATATATATATATATATATATATATATATATATATATATATGCAAATTATTCAAATTGCTAATAAAGAATTTGGGAGGCTAAGCAATTTGAATAATTTGCACAAATAATGAGCTGTCATAAGTTGACTAGTTCCTGTGGATAAGCCCTGAGCCGGGCCAAAACAGGAATGAAAGAGTTAATTAGCAAGGTCCATTCAAAAAAAAAAAAAAAAGCCTTGACAAATACTTAAACATACATATATATATATATATATATATATATATATATATATATATATATGTATATATATATGTATATATATATGTATATGTATATGTATATGTATATGTATATATATTATATATATGTATATATATATTATATATATGTATATATATTATATATATGTATATATATATGTGTGTGTGTGTGTATATGTATATATGTATATGTATATGTATATGTATATATATATGTGTATATATATGTGTGTATGTGTGTGTGTGTGTGTGTAAAGAGCTTAGCTGTTTCTGTGTTCTCTTAGCAAAACTGTTCAATGAGGGTTTGAATTTCTTGCATTCAGATCTTTCTGAACGGAAGACTCTGAGACTATATGTACTCAATCTGATTTTAGTATTTTAGATTAGTGTTTCTCAACCTCAGCGACTTTAAAGATGTGTGGACCTCAACTCCCAGCATTCCCCCGCGACACAGGGAGTTGCTGTCCACACATCTTACAGTCGCTGAGAATGAAAAAACACTGTTTTAGACAATTTCATAATCTCTAATGACAGGCTATGTGGTATAGGCTAAGTTCATTTACATATTTAAATGTTCTTATTTCAGCAGAAGTAACAAAACAGATGGCAGTGGGTTTTTTTTAAATGTTAACAGTAAAGAATTATTCCTTTCATTCAATCTCAGTCCTTAGATTTCACGGATGTATCGAAATCATGAAGGTTGTGTTCCTTTTAGGGTATCCCTGGAGATAGGGAGAGTCAAGGTATGGCTGACCCCCCTCAAGCAGCCAGCACTGGGGCTTCTCCATCTTCAGCAGTAGCTGCTGCTGCTGCTGCTGCAGCATCAGCAGCAACTACCACTACCACTACTACTACCACTAGCTCTACAGGAGGTAAGATAGCCATTTCTACAATTCTGTGTCTGACTCACCAGAGAAACGGTTTGCAAAATAGCCCTTGAGGCATATATTTTTTGTTTTGTTATAGTGTAATTCTGCAAACATCTCTCTTCTTGATAGTTCTTCTTATAGGTTGGTGGGCTTTTTTATTTATTTGTAGAATATTGCATCAAGGTTTATAAAAAATTTTGGCTTTTTAGTCCAGGTTTCTGTACCATTCTGTCATAAATTTTCGCACGAAGCTGTTCTAGGCAGACAGATGAACAGATCCACCCTTTGCTATCATCAGTAACGGTGGTAAAAATTAATACTGGGCTCTAGCATGAGTCCTGTAAAAGCTTTTGAGAAAGGCTCGCCTTTTGCTTACCATCTTGTTCAAAATCTACCTCCTCTTTCAGGACATCCTCTTGAATTTTTACGAAATCAGCCTCAGTTCCAGCAGATGAGACAAATTATTCAGCAGAATCCATCGCTTTTGCCCGCATTATTACAACAAATAGGACGGGAAAATCCTCAGTTATTGCAGGTGACTTTTAAATCATGTCAGTTGTTTTCTGTAGTTTCACATTCTTTTTCATAATAATGTCAGATGAGGAAAGAATAAACTGAATTAAATGAAGTGAGTTGCAAGGGTCTCTTGGTGTAATAATTTATCATATAGACGTATCTGTTAACTACCATTTGGTCTCTGTTGGCTTGTATTTTACCATTTATAGTTCAAATGGAAATAATGTTTTTTTTTAAAGGTAAATAGGAATACATATTTCTTTATCCTATTTATGTGTTGTCTGCCCGTCTCATAAACAAATGATTCTGGACAGCATACAGCAGTGTTAAAAATGATATGTACACATTGTTAATAGTATTAAAAAGTTTAAAATGATAAAAGTAACAATTTTTTAAAAAAATATTAGGTGAAGAGCAGGTGTTAATTACACTGGAGTCATCTCAGGTTTTTTACCAGTCGCTTGGGGTCTCCCGGACTGATGATACAACCAGGTCTTGAGCGACTTACAGAAAGTTACCATATTTTTCGGACCATAAGACGCACCCAGTTTTTACAGCAGGAAAACAAGAAAAAAATTCTTTCTCCTTCTCTCTCTCTCCCTCTTTTTCTCTCTCTCTCTCTTTCTCTCCCTCCCTCTCCCATTGTCCCTTCCTTCCTTCCTTCCTTCCTTCCTTCCTTCCTTCCTTCCTTCCTTCCTTCCCTCCCTCCCTCTTTGTCCTTCCCCCTCTGCATTAGAGCAGTACCCGCGGAGGTGGCCCTGCAGCCCGACTTTCTCTTGCAGAAAGCAAGCTGAAACGGAGTGAGGGAGATTGCCAGAAATGCGAATCGGCTGATCTCGCGCTCCTGCAAACTCCCTCGCTTGGTTTCAGCTTCCCTTGCTACAAGAGAAAGCAGGCTGAAACGAGGCAGATTGCAGCAGCGCGAGATCAGCCGATTTGCATTCCTGGCAATCTCCCTCACTCCGTTTCAGCCTGCTTTCTCTTGTAGCAAGGGAAGCTGAAACCGAATGAGGGAGAGTGCAGGAGCGTGAGATCAGCGTTTCTCAGCACGTGCCGATTCGTGCTCCACTTGCAGAGGTTGGGGCTGGCCATACGGATCACCTTTGGACCATAAGACGCACCCTTGTTTCCCCCCCACACTTTTGGGGGAAAAAAGTGCGTCTTATGGTCCGAAAAATACGGTAAAAGAGATAAAGATGGGGGGAACACACCTGAAAAGGCCCACTACCTAGGACAGGGGTAGGCAACCTTGGCTCTTTTATGACTCGTGGACTCCCAGAATTCCTGAGCCAGCATGGTTCAGCATGGAAACCTCCCTTTCCCCTCAGCATGGCTGGCTCAGGAATTCTGGGAGTTGAAGTCCACGAGTCATAAAAGAGCCAAGGTTGCCTACCCCTGTCCTAGGAGTTGCCAGGTGAAACTCCCTAGCTGACGGGACCTGCATCATATCCTCTCTGCTGGATCTGGTGGGACAGGCAGATGTAATCAGGAGAGGCAGTCTTTATTTCAGTATATTATTTGCTTTTGTCCTCCCATGCACCATAGCAAATAAGCCAACATCAAGAGCATTTCATTCAGATGTTAAACGAACCTGTTCAAGAATCAGGACAAGGAAGTGGTGGCAGTGGAAGTGGAGGCGGGGTAGCTGAAGCTGGAAGCCGTCACATGAACTATATTCAAGTAACACCTCAGGAAAAAGAAGCTATAGAAAGGGTGAGTTGAACATTTTTCTTTATCTTCAACCCCAATTTTCTCTCAGTTTCTTAAATTCAGAGATTAAGTAATCCTTACATAGCCAAAATCTACACAAATCACATGTGAGTAGGCTGGGGTTTGTGTGTGTGTGTGTTTTAGGAGGATTAACAATACTTTCAATTTCTTCTGCTATCCTCATAAAGTGAGTAATATTTAGTAGATTTCTTTTCCCCAGTATTTGAAGTTCATTAGATAAAGTGGTTAAGGCACCAGGCTAGAAACCAGGAAACTGAGTTCTAGTCCCACCTCAGACATAAAAACCAGCCGAATCACCTTGAGCCAGTCACATATTTTCAGCCCAGCCCAGCTCACAGAATGGTTGTGGGGTTAATAAGAGAAGGAAAGATATTTTGTACGTTCACTGCTTTGAGTTACTTATAAAAATAATAAAGGCGGGAAATAAATATTAAAATTAGGAGAATATGTACCCCTTACCTATTACTTATAATATGCAATTATATGTGCCATATATCCCAACTGATTCCAAGTTCATGATTTTGTTTCATGTTAACTTCCATAGCATTTGTTTAATAGTATGAAAGGGATTTTTGTATTTGCTCAGGCTGGATTCATGTACAGTGCATAAATTGTTTCCCTCAAATTATTTTAAACCTTTATTCCAATATCTCAAAGTAGAAAATGAAGTTATTATTTCAGGTGTTACTGCATAAATATGATTCTTCTCTACACAGAGCATTTTTATACAGCTTTGAAATGATAGAAAAGCAAGCTGTGGTTATTTGTTGTATGCAGGGCTTTTTTTGTCATAGAACGCTCAGAACGGAGTTCCAGCACCTTTTTGGATGGAACCTTGTAGGGTAGGCAAGGCGGGTTGTATGATGTGTGAGTTCCGGCACCTTTTTCTTTTACAAAAAAAGCACTGGTTGTATGTATAATCTTAATATCATTTATACTTATACAGGCCTAACATTTACTGCTAAACTAGGGTTCTGAACTGAGAGGTTTAGTTGAAAAATGAACTTGTTTATTCTTGGTTTTCAAATTTATAAATTTAATCAATACATTTGAATAATTTTTGCATAGTTAACTCTGTTTCAGGCTCAGCATTCAATGCAGTTTAGCCCTATCAAGATTTTAGTGTAACAAATTTGTATCTGCAACAATTGTGTCACGCATCAGGACTGATAACTGCTAACTTATTTAAAATAATCACCTTTAATACTTGGTTCGACAAAGAAGCTTACGCTATAAATGTGAATTCTAATAGCCTTTTCTTTCCTATAGTTAAAGGCCCTAGGATTTCCTGAAGGACTTGTGATACAAGCATATTTTGCGTGTGAGAAGAATGAAAATTTGGCAGCCAACTTCCTTCTACAGCAGAACTTTGATGAAGATTGAAAAGGAGAGACTCTTAAAATCTCACACATCACACCAGTGCATTTACACTAGCTACTCACTGGATTGTCTGGGATACTTGGGCTCATATCCATGATACTTGGTGTAAGGGGGAAGGGGAGAGGGAAATGGGAGAAGAGAGGAAAATATAGAAAGGATACAGGAAAAGACAAGCACATCTGTTCTAAATCAGCAGATGAAGCAGATCAAAATGTAAAATACTATACACCAAAAATTAGCTTTTTTTGCAGATATTTAGTTCCTTTCTAGTATAAAAACTGTTCATTCCCCCCCCCCCAATTTTCACTTCTTTAGTATACTAGGTCCCAAAATTAGCGTGGTGCCCTGCTTTTGTTTCTTTTTAAATAACATTGGGTCTTGGAGATAGAAAAGACTACCTAGGATCAACAGTCTGTATTTCATGGTAACACTGGATGACGGCTTCATAAATTTAAGAGAAAATATATTTGAGTAACATTAAAAACATACGCCAAAAATAGTAGGTGGTGGGGTTTTGCTGCTTCAGATGTATCTAATTTTTGCAGGATGCCCATTATTTCTTGCTGAAGTGCTAGATTTAAACCACTTACTGTTTTAGATTCTTGATCATTGATTTGAGAGAACTTTTCCTATCCTTATCCCTTTGCTCCTTTCATATAAGTAATAAATAGAGTGACTATATACACATAGGAAACAGCTGGAGCAAATGCCAGATAGCCTAATTACTGCTTACTTTAAGATTGGGTTATAGTAAAGCTATTTTGAAAAGGAAAAGCAAACAGCTGTCTTTGCATGTTTTGGTTTGATGTATCCCTTTTTGTGAATTGAGCACTTTTTATTGCCAATGAAGAAAATGTAAACTCTCCAATCTAGTGAAAGTATTTATGAAGAAATCAGATTGCATCCTACCTATATTTTGTTGAAAGTCAAACTGATCTGATGAATACAGCTGCAAGTATTTCAAAACTAGGTGTCTTTAAATGCTTGTAATCTTATAGTTTCAATCTCTGGGCCTCTAAAGGCTTTTGTCATTTGTATGCTTTAATAAGGACTGTCCAGTAACTTGCCTTCTCTTCTGTTTAAAAGCATTGTGAAACATTTTACTCTTGAAGAGATGTTCAGAAAGTGGAAAAAAATAGATGAACAATCAAGTTATTGGATCTCTAAAGATTATGCACATCCCCTTTTACTTCCTATTAAAAGTAACATTTAATTGTAAGGTTGTGAGCATCATTTCTTATTAACGGGGAGGGGGGACTGATCTTTGTAGAGTGGTTCTGAATAACTCATGTAGTGCTATACTATTGTTGGAAGATAACAATCTCATCAGAAAAGAGCAGTTTAGGGCTTAAATACGGTTTCTTCAACAACATCTAGTTATACAATTGCCAAAACATAAATTTAGACAGTGATAAATAAATAATTGCACATATCTTGACCTTTCCATGCCAACTGCATGGAGTATTCTGCAGTCTTGGTGCTTTGCTTAAATTTGCCTGACGTTAGACAGAATGATAGGGATAAAACGCTAGAGCTCAGCTCCGTGCCATTTCAACTTGGAATTTTAAAGTTTTTCACTTATGAAAACTTTTATTTTGGAAAGTAGCTGAATTATTAACACACTGAATGCAATTGCATTCTGTTTTTAGTGTCAAAAACACCTTGAACTATATATTTAGATATAAACTTCATTCAAGAGGCTCTAAATTCTATAAACATAGATCCAATTAATTAAATATGTAAGGGATGTACAGTATTAAATATCCAAAATACCACACTAAAACTTCATCACCCCAACCTGTACTATAAGAAACATTCTAAGTAGTAGTTCTGGATCATTGTGGGGAATTGTGAGGAATTCGATATGTATGAAGGTTAACGCCAGTTAAAGAACTGACAGCTGTGATTTCCCTCTACATTATAATATTTCAAGTGCTCCCTTGATCTTCCTTGTTTCCTAAGAATACCTGTTCAAGAAATATCACCTAGAAACAAGAAAGATCAAGCAAGCAGTAGACATAATGAAGCAGCAAATAACTACAGCCAAGAAGATCAGATATGAAACTCAAATTGCACAGTAGGCACAATCTCCAATTTCAGTTGAATCAGAAATGTTTCTACCAATCCATCAATGGAGCTAACGTAATGAGCCAGTCAACACCTGGATGGGACATTTTGGTTCTGCTCGACTAGAATTACCAGATCCCTGACAAATGAGGACACAACGTAGGAAAGGATGACATGGGAAAGGAAGAGGCACTACAATCACTTTTTTCCATCAAAAATGTACCAAAATTTGGCCTGCATGTGTATGGAATTTTTTCCAGCCTAAGAAAAACTGGTGTTTCAACTGCAAGAAATATTTTCAAGAACATAGGCTAGCAATAATGTAGAATTGCCAACAATGGTGTTGTTTTTCCAAATTTCGCCATAGAAATGTGTGATGGGTCGTGATCTCCAGGCTACGTTGATTATAGATTTGAAGAGGCGGGATTGAAATTGTAGGCTGGGATCAAGAAATAACATAAATCTAGGATGCTGAGCCTGTTCTCTGACAGGTAAAGAATCAATTTACAAAGTCACAGTACAGAAAAGTTTGAATAGCTGTGACTGAAAATTGTGAATTTTAAAAAATGTAGACATTTGAATTTATGCTTGCTGGACAGAGACCTGTCCTTTTGCTGAACATCTGGTAACACTAAACCTGAATGAAGAACTTGTTTGAGTTCATCTAAAGTTTTATTAAGGTTCAAAATAAGGAAAGCTGGTATTGGGAAATCACAATACATCAAATCTTGGATCAATTTGCCTTTGCAAAGTAGATAGAAATCTTTTATTCAGGGTATGGCCAAACCTTCTGAAACATTATCTATGACATCCAACAAACGTGAAAGAGAAATCTTATTGAATTATTAAGTCATCTAAAGACCATAACAAAAATACTTTGCCTTTTCATTTATTCCCTTCTATTTTTCTTCTCTCTCTCTCTCTCTTTGTATACTGTAGCAATAGAGAAAGAAAGGATTGCACTAAACTACCATATAATTTCTCTGGTTTGATTTTGCATGATGTCAGTCTCTAGCTCAGATATGTCAAACTTGCGACGTCACGTGATGTCGCACAACGTATCGGAGCCCTTTTTGCCATTGCCGGCAATGGGGTGGGCGCGGCTTCCGGATGACACCCCTGCTCTCTAGCTGTTGCGATTTGTAAATCATGGCTCATGGTTATGTGAACTGATTCCATGTTGGCTTATTCAACAAAATACTATTAAACCATCAAGTGTTTGTTGTGTAAGCCCAGTCACCAAAGCTTTGAAACCTCTTGTATCTGCGTAAGTTTAGAGATTTTATAAGAGAATAGCAGACTATTCCTTTATTTAATTTACATCTACACTTAACCCAAACGGTAGAAAATTACCCACTCTCTGAAGTATGTTGAGCAAGACAAAAGAGAAACAAACACAAAAGACCAATATCTCCCATCACTTCCATCCGGTCTGCCTGACATACAGGTTTCCTTCTTCAGCACCTTTAAAGGAAGAACTTAGTATTAAAATACACTTAAGGTGGCAGCAGTACTTCATTTTTTGAAAGAAAATTCTCTTAATAGCTCTGTTCTTTTTTGCCATTTGGAATTCATGGATTCGAGATATTTTCTTGTAGATGTGAAGCTAATTTCAAAGCTTGTTCCTCTTTCCTCTGCAAAGTGCTCCATAATTATAATAAAAAGCCAAGGGTTTTTTTCCCCTTTTCTCTTTCCTGAAAGGAAGTAAATGAAGAGGAACATCACATTGCAATATATAAATTGGGAGCAGCTGGGGACAAAATACCAAAAGGGATCTGCTCATGTGGAGCACCTGAACATATAATCGTCACCTATTTAATTCAATCATTGATCTATTATGGGGCCTCCAGTGTGGTCTTCACCTTCAGGCACCTAATCTGATAGCTGTCTAACAAGTTAACCACCTTCAATCCTTGAGTGTCATTGTGGTTTTTAGTGATGCTTTTGGAGTCCATGTGTGGTTCCCCAAAACCAGGGGTAGGCAACCTTGGCTCTTTTATGACTCGTGGACTTCAACTCCCAGAATTCCTGAGCCAGCCAGGCTGGCTCAGGAATTCTGGGAGTTGAAGTCCACGAGTCATAAAAGAGCCAAGGTTGCCAACCCCTGCCCAAAACCATTCCTAGAAAAAGAACACGATGACAATAATATTCCAGCATTTTGTTTAGAATACTGTATGTACTTACTTTCCCAGTCAAAGGACCAACTCCAACAGATGGGAGGAAAGCATCCTGGTCAGCAAGAGAGGAAAAAGGGGTTGAAGAATATTCATTCCAGTTTGTTTTGGGGATAAATGAATGATTTATGAGTGAGCCCCATATTACTCAGAAAAATGGCAACAGTACTAAATAGGCAATCTTTCTCCCAGGGTAGTAATTTTGGGGGAAGAATGACCCATTTTTCCTTTATAATTGTCCATTCATAATCCATATCTGTAAGTTCAGAAGTTGCAAGTAACATCAGGTGTTCAATCCACTGAGATTACTGGGGCCATAAATTGCACAAACATATGATACTCCAAAATGTTATTCTGGTTATTTTGATGAAAACTTTGGATCCTACAGATGCCTCTTCAGGATAATTCATGGTTCCTAATTCTACTTCCTAGCCCTATTCCAGTGCTTCTACAAGCATCCTTCAGATGAATAACAGAGTTGAAAGGGACCTTGGAGGTCTTCTAGTCCAACCCTACACCATTTCAGACAAATGGTTGTCCAATCTCTTCTTAAATACTTCCAGTGTTGGAGCATTCACAATTTCTGGAGGCAGATTGTTCCACTGGTTAATTGTTCTAACTGTCAGAAAAATTCTCCTTAGTTCTAGGTTGCTTCTCTCCTTGACTAGTTTCCATCCGTTGCTTCTTGTCCTGCCTTCAGGTGCTTTGGAGAATAGCCTGACTCCCTCTTCTTTGTGCCAACCCCCAAATATTGGAACACTGCTATCATTTCACCCCTCATCCTTTTTCCCATTAAACTAGACATACTCAATCATTCTTTATATGTTTTCGTCTCCGGTCCCCCGATCATCTTTGTTGCTCTTCTCTGTACTCTTTCTAAAGTCTCAACATCTTTTTTACATCGTGGTGACCAAAACTGGATGCAGTACTGTATTCCAAGTGTGGCCTTACCAAGGTATTGTAAAGTGATCTCGAGATGCATTGTTGCATTGACTTTAATCATCACCACCCAATATCTTCAGCACCAGGGACGATGGGTTCTGTATTCCAGTACAGTTAGAGCATGCAAGATTGGGATGGGGGGGAATGAATGTTTAAAAGGGGGGAGAAGTTCAAACTGTTGCCGAACCATAAAGCCCTATGTTATTTACTCTGTGGAGCAAACATAATCAGACAAAAGGACAGAGACGTGTGAGCTGATTGAGTCCAGTTATTGCATCTCTAGCAGCTCAGACCAGAGACAGCACCATCTTTTTACACCGTAAAATCTCAATTTTTGTAGACCAATTAGGGGAAAGTAGGGCCTGCTGAATCCAACTATACATAACTAATGTAATTTAGGCCACGTGCAGAATTATGCAATAGTTCTAATTGCATTGAGTAAGCGCATAATTGTGCAATCAAAGTACATTCCATCAAGCATTTTACTTGCCTGGACTGTTTTGGAAACAACAAAGTTTTGTTATTGGGAGGTGAAGCCTGAACTGCAACCATCTTCAAAGTCCACTGAAACTCCACCAAAAAAAGAAGATTTTGCTGTAGTAATGCTTCATTCGGTCTCCCAGTACTTCCTTGCTGACATGTTGAGGTCGATTTTCTTGCCATTGGTGGTTACATAAGAGAGAAGATGGCTGTGTTTTATTTGGACCAATGGTTTTCAGAGAGCTTGTTTACCAAGCAGAAGTAGGAACTTGGAAAATGCATGCAGAGTGTTTTTCCCATTAGATACTGATAGCGTCATCCAGTCATTGCTGTGACTATATGCCAACCTAGGCATTACATTGCTACAGCAATGTCTGGGTGATCTTATCTGGGACAGAATTGCTACTAGAAACTTACCTTACAGAAAGATCTCTGCACATTTGGGGTTAATGGAGAGGAGCAAATCATACTTCACTAGGGCTGAGCTCTCAGGAAAACACAGCACAGCTGTGGCCCATTCAGACCCCAAAGCAGTTCCTGTATGATTTCAACTGTCATTTAATACCAGGCAGTTGTTTCAACATCAGCAGAACATATGGCAAAACAATGCTTCATTAAATGTACATTCACTGGCTTTCATCAGCCCCCCCCCCCCATTGCAGCTTTTGCTATACATTGAGGTGTTGGGCATATGACCAGAGATTTACAATACAGACTGAAGATCTGCTTTATGGGATCTGAAGATTTAAAAAGTCATAATAAATGTCCTTAGCAGGGGGGAACTAAACTAACAACAGGGGCTAATAATGAAATTTTAATGAGGATAGTGTATCTGTCCTTTGTTCTCTGCAGCCTAGAGAAAATGCGTTAACTTTCAAGATTTCAATAGCATATTCTGCACGTTTCAAGTGAGGAAATGTTCAACTGGAGAAGAATCAAGTCTGTTACACAAAACGTGAATGGCTGTTATGGCTTTAATTTCTGTTGGAAAGTATCCACCAGACTTTGGTTATCATGAAGACATCTAAGCAAGGTTAGACTCAGATAGAGCTTGGATGAAAGACTAACTAGACCAGCGTTTCCCAACCTTAGGAACTTGAAGATGCGTGGACTTCAACTCCCAGAATTCCCCAGCCAGCTATTCTGGGAGTTGAAGTCCACGCATCTTCAAGTTCCTAAGGTTGGGAAACGCTGAACTAGACCATGGGTGTCAAACTCGCCGTGTCACATGACGTGTCGCAACGTATTGCAACTTTTTTTGCATTGCCAGAGCTGGGGTGGGCGTGGCCTCTATAGGATGCAACCGGCCCATGGGCCAGTAGTTTGACACCCCTGAACTAGACTAACACAAGGCTGTAAGCTAGAGTGGAAAGAACAGAACAGAACAAAATAACAGAGTTGGAATAGAATAGAATAGAATAGAATAGAATAGAATAGCTCTTTTTCCGTCCTCTGATAGTTTCCCAGTGCTCCAGGATCTTTGAAAGATATAGTTCAGTGGTTCTGAGATCACGTCTGCCAGTTCCTTGAGAACCTTGGGGTGTAATCCATCTGGCTCTGGTGATTTGAATTCTTCTAGGCTGGACAGGTGCTCACTTACCATTTTCTTGCCTTCTTGCCTCCAAGGAAGGGGCCTTGGAGGTCTTCTAATTCAACCCCCTGCTCAAAGAGGAAACCTTATACCATTTCAGACAAGGGCTGTCCAATCTCTTTTTAAAAACCACCAGTGTTAGTCCTCCCACAACATCTGGAGGCAAGTCAGTCCACTGATTAATTGTTCCAACAGTCAAGAAATTTCTCCTTAATTCTAGATTGCTTCTCTATTTGATTAGTTTCCATCCATTGGTTCTTGCTTTGTAGAATAGGTTGACCCACTCTTCTTTGTGGCAACCCCTGAAGTATTGGAACACTGCTATCATGTCACCCCTAGTTCATTAAACTAGACATACCCACTGCCTGCAACAGTTCTTCATATGTTTTAGCCTCCAGAACCCCAATCATCTTTGTTGCTCTTCTCTGCACTCGTTTTAGAATCTCAATTTTTTTTATATCATGGTGATCAAAACTGGATGCAATATTCAAGTGTGTTATTACCAAGGCATTATAAAGCGGTACTAACCCTTCACATGATCTTGATTCAATCCCTCTATTACAGGGTGTTGAACTCGCCATGTCACGTGACGTGCCATGATGCATCATGACTTTGTATCACGCATTGCCGGAGGTGGGGTAACCGCGGCCTCCACATGATGTAACCAGCTTGCAGGCCATCAGTTTGACACCTCTGCTCTATTAAGTTGAAGGAACATTCCAGGCGAAGTCAACAACAAAGTGTGCTGAGCTGGCTAGGAGATAAATTTGATTAAAGAGAAAATATGTTAACTCTTTTCAGGAAAAGGTAATATGGGGCCTCCAGATACCCTTGGGCAGTATCTCCTACTGTGATCATTCATAACTGGCCATGGTGTCTAGGATGATAGAAACAGGATTTTAATTTTATTTGACCCTTCTGCTCCATCAGAAGTTTTACTTTGAAAATACCCTACTAGAGGACAAGAGAACCAGCAGTCAGCATAACAATTGCTGGATAACAAACCCGTGCTCAAGTTAGCACAGTCGTCTTTGCAGTTTTAGAAGTGTCTCTTTGTAGTAACATGGTGGCGAAGCTTTCTAAATTGGAAGCTGTATGTGTAACTTAGCATGAGCCAAAATGATGTTATCTATACACACACTTATTCTCTAGTTTGACAATGTGGAAGGCGCCACTTGGAAAAAGAAGGTAAAATACTTTTCACCATGAAAGGTAATAATGGCTTCATCTAGTCCAACTAGCTGATCCATCTCTCACCACATAGCTTCATTTCTCAATCTTATCTTGTCCCAATATGCAAGGGCAATTCAGAAATAAACCTCCATTTGGTTATCAATGATAGACACTCGCAGATACAGAACTTTTATTAAACACATTAGAAAACTACAACATTAGATTACTTTTTGATATAATTGCCATTCAAATTTAGGCACTTGTCATAATGTCTTAAAAGGTTTGAAATTCCTTAGTAGTAGTCGCTCAGCACCAAATCTGGGCTATGGGGGGGGGGGGACAGAGATGATAAAAAACATCCCAATAGAACTGCTTGAAAGGTTATTGGGAGCGTCTAGCGGTGTGTGGGCGAGCATTATCATGAACCATCATCACACGCAAGTCAGCATGCCTTGACACTTGTTATGGACGGCTTGTCTGAGTTTTCGTAACGTTTGACAGTAGACATCTGAATTGATGGTCAAACCACACTCCATGAACTTCACTAACAGGACTCCTTTGGCATTTGGCAGGACATTTGGCAGGATTTTCTATGGCACCACTTCTGGTGTGGTGTGGGATCACAATAATGCTCGCCCGCACACCACTAGATGCACCCAAGAACTTTGGAAGCAGTTCCGTTGGGGTGTTTTTGATCACCCCCGTCCCCCATAGCCCAGATTTGGCGCCAAGTGACTACTACTAAGGAATTTCAAACTTTGTAAGACAGGGGTGTCAAACTTAATTTCATTGAGGGCCGCATCAGCATTGCAGTTGCCCTCAGGGAGCCGGGTGGGTATGGCCAGGGTGGGTGTGGCCTACTGGGTGGGCATGGCCAGAGTGCGTATGGCCTACTGGGTGGGCGTGGCCAGCTCTACATCGTTTGCATCAAGGGTGCCTATGGGGGCCCAGGCAGGAGTGGGACAGATCTGAGGGTCTCTGGCGGAAGGAGGGTCTCTGGGCCAGGGCCAAGGCAGTGGGAGCCGTTCCCTCACTGTTTCCAGGATGGCTTCGTGGGCCACATGAAACCACTTCACGGGCCGGATCCGGCCCCCGGGCCTTGTGTTTGACATGTCTGTTGTAAGATGTTAAGACAAGTGTATCAACTTGAATGGCTCTTATGTCGAAAAGCAATGTAATGTTGTAGTTTTCTAACGTGTATAATAAAACAAAAATAAATGGAGGTTTATTTCCAAATTGCCCTTTTTATTACTTAGGTAACATCCATCATTAGCTAGTATGGAACCTACTGTGTAGCTGCATCTGGACGACATCAAGTTGCTACCATTGTCACCTTCTGGGAATAATTATGTTCCGCCTTAAGTCCAGTTTTCCCAGTTCTGGAATTTCTTCCCTAGAAAGACATGAGTTTTGTGTGTACACACACACACACACACACACACACACACACACACACACACACAGAGAGAGAGAGAGAGAGAGAGAGAGAGAGAGAGAGAGAGAGAGAGAACATTATAGAAGTGGGCTTTCTCAGTTTTATCATTCGCTCCTCTTTTTTTTTAAGCCTTTTTGAAAATAAACTCTTTGAAGTATGTTGTGTTGAGCTGACAGATGTAGCGATAAACCCATTCCTTTTGAGGGCACTGTAGCACAGCTTTTAAACTTTTGGAGGCCTCACGTGTGCTCTAAAAGCAGCAGAAACCGGGATTTATTTATTTATTTTTCTCTTCTAAACCGTATAATTATGTTTGGAGGAGGTTTTTTTTTTAAAAAAAAATTCTCAGAGAAATTTGGCAAGCATATGTGGGTATGCATCCTTCCCACTCCTTTCAGCTGTTACATACAGAAAGGTCAAGAGAGGTAAAAGCTTGGGCTGACAAGTGAATGCAATGATAGCCCAGATACAGACGTTAAAAGTTGTCCTCTAGCGAAGCAAATATGACAACAATCTGAATTCATCAGTATAGATTTCCACCCATGTTGCGAACAACCGCCGTCATAGGGTATAATACCCTAACCCGAACCCTGGCAGCTAGGCCATTAGATAGTATCCTCAGAGGACAGGTTCGGTCCAAGGGCCTCAGTTGCTAATGTGTGTTTAATCTAGTCATGCTTGCGTTTTCTACAGATGTCTGGTCACATTATTGCTACTTTTATGCTCAACACCTCTTATCTGCTGTCTCTCTGTTTGCTATTACCACATGCCAAGAACATTTTTCCCCCACTGTTGTTGCAATGTCTGCTGAAAGACTTACAACAGAGAGCTACCAAAATTGAACGCCGTTTCTTTCCCGGTAGTAAAGCAGATATTCCACTAAAGAACAGAGTGATTAAGCCATCTTGTAGAGCGAACCCAACATTCAAAAACAATGGCACACTACCATGGCCAGAAGCAGCTGAAAAGAACCACATATTAACCTAGATGGAACTGATGAACCCAATCGGATTTCAATACAAAGACTAAAACAAAACAAAACACATAATTGTTAGAGACATTTCAATTATCTCCCATGCAATCTGTCTTCTAAGATGTGTTTAATTAGAGATGGATAAACAGGTTGAGAAAACTCACGAAACCACCACGCCCAAACATGTTACTCTCTAGAAATAAACTATGTTTATATATACACATGAACATTTTTGTTAAAAAAAAAACTTTGAAATACATGTCTTTTTTTTCATATGAATAAACCAGATGACCTACACCTTGTTCTGTGCTTATTTTCTCAAGCGATTCAGAAATGTATCTGTGGAATGTTCCAAGTTACATTTTTCTCTCTCAAGCCAAGAAGATCTGAAGGCGCATGGAAGGCTCCACATTTAATGAAATACATGAATAAATACATCTAAAGGATCAGCTAGATGTTTCCAAGAGGCAAAACGTAGCTACAATTTTTAAACGTATGCTGTATATGTTTCTATACGTTTGCTACCATCGTTTGCCAAATTTTGCTTTTCTGAAAGTTAAAATTGGAGTTCTTCTTCCCGACGCCATTTCTCTCTATTTTTTTTTGTTACCAGAGGGAAAAAAAGGGACACATTTCAAAATATTTAAGACATTTGTATAGAGCTGAACCGTAATTTTAAATATTTTCAGATATATTTTTTTGGACATTTTTTTCTTAAGTCTTACCTTCCAGTGTCCTTCCCAGATATAGTCTTCCTTGGATTCTGATAGAAATGAAAAGAGAGTATCTTTTATATAGTAGGTCATGAGTAATTAGGCTAAATTCACCACAACAAAATTTCTTCAGATATTAGCTGGGATTCAAGGTTTCAAAGATGCTAAAACGGGAATTTGCCTTAAGTACAATAACTTCCATAAGAATCCAGAACATGAGACTCAGAGACTCTAAGGCAGGGGTAGGCAACCTTGGCTCTTTTATGACTCGTGGACTTCAACTCCCAGAATTCCTGAGCCAGCCTGGCTGGCTCAGGAATTCTGGGAGTTGAAGTCCACGAGTCATAAAAGAGCCAAGGTTGCCTACCCCTGCTTCTAAGGTGATTTATAGGCTTTGGTGCTAGGTGGATTTTCAAAAGATAATTTCCAGAAAAAGTGACTTCTTGTATTTGCGTGGGAGAAGAAATTGTTTGGTATGAAGATGGAGTTTCAGTTATATCTCAACCTCTCCAGCTTCTAGGTAGGTATGTGAGAGATTAGAGGAGTAAGGTTAGATATTAAATTGTTCTGGAGGTTTTATTCTAGGATATGAAAAGGGTACATGCCCCCATGTCCATTTCAATGAAGGGTTTCAGTAGGAAGCTTCCAAATGTTATGTGCCTTTCTCTACTTGATTAGTTACTATCTCATATAAATATATCCTCGGAAGAAAGAGACTTTCAGACAATGGTACCGGTAATTTCAGCTTTCATCTCATCAGTACATAAGAGGCAATCTGATAGCTAACTATTTATTGACAAAAAGAGTATATACTAGTTTTGGCTAGCTTTCATTCTGACCAGTGTCCCAATCACCTTTGCAATTGCACGATAACATTTGTTTCCATTCCTTCCACTTCCCACTTATCAATTTGATTTTTTTTCAATGAACCTGCAGTGGAATATTTATGAATGGAAAATCATGGACCGGCTGAGCTTCTTTGGCTGCCTTGTTTCCCCATTTCACACCTAAAGTATCTCACGGAGGTGGAAAAGGAGAGGATGAGGAATGACAGAGATGCTGCCGCTGCTCCACTTTACAAACTTTCCAGCTTACACACACAAAAACACACATACACATAGAGGCACCTGATCTGGGTTCAGATTACATGTTGAACTGTGGTTTCTGTGAATGGTGTGCGTCTGTGCCTTTGAGTCATGTTTTTAACTGCTGGACTAGTCTCTACAAT